>NW_010390049.1:201449-300843 GCF_000710305.1 Buceros rhinoceros silvestris | reverse complement strand
ATTAAGTGCAGGTTAGGCCGGTGGTCGGTAGTCGGTGGCCACTGTCTGCTGTTTGCTGTTGAGCGAGACCCGCCCATTCAAGCCCTGCAGAAGCGCCTGGCTATGACCCAGCATCAGGTGCCTGGAAAGGACTTTTCAGCTTCTCCGGCTCTGAAGGCTTTCCCCGCCCAGCAGAGGGTAATGGAGCTATCCAGGGCAGAAGAAACCACACACAGGGCCTGATACAGCGGGCTCCGAGCCTTCCTGCTGTCATAGCGGAGCTGAAGGGCTTCAGCTCAGTCCTGGGAAATTTAAAGGTTGAGGGAGTGAGGGAAGGGAACCAACTCCAACCTGCCCACTTATGCTGTGGTAATCAGCTCGTGGCCTTGTCTACATTCATACCGCTTCTAGCAGAGGCTATGCGGGCGTGGAGAGCGGGGGAGAGAGGGGATACAACAATTTCCTTCTTCTGTCAGCCTTAACCGCTGCCATTCGTTAAAATAGTGAGGTGGTTCAGTGTCCTGCAAGAGCTGCGTGGTGGGGAGGGAGAGAGCAAGCCAGTGAGAGACGGGTGGGTTAATTCTAATCTCCTTTCGAGCCTAATGGTTTGAGCATATGTGTCCATGCAGCAGACCAACAGCAGGCTTATTTACCTCCAACATTTACATGAGAATTGCTTTATGCAGCTGTATGTAAAAATTCAAACCACACAGTGTCACTGTATCACACAGGTCAATCCGGAGCCCAGTGGCATTATAGCAACAGACAAAAGCCTCACCACTTCACCAGGGTTTCCTTTAGGACTCAAAGTTGTTCTATTAAAAATGAAAAACAACAACAACAGAAAATGCGAGCCTATTTCCATACCTCCCCCCTCCTCCAGGTTTCCTCCGCATTCCCCGAAGGCTGCCAAAATTACGAGGACCTGGAGCCTGATCCTGCTTTTGCCCCTTCTCAGCAGGCTGGAGGGAGGGAGGCTGCAAAGGACGTCAGGATCGGGCCAGCTTCATTTTGTGTCTGTGAATAATCCCGTTAGCTGATCCCCAGGCAGGGACTTTTTATATACACATTACTGACGGGCAAAGGCAGAAGAGTTCACCGAGGTGCGGTTTCAGTATTTATCCTAAACAGAGGCAGACAGGCTCAGGCTGCTTGGGATGCTACAGGCATCCCGGTCTGTCTGGTAAATTGCTTGTGATTGCCTGGTTGTTGGTTTGTTTTTTTCTCCCCCGGTTTAAAGGGCCTGTGATATCTCCAGAAAAGCCAGGGCTGTATGTACCGTGGAAATATATGCTATACGAATTTCTTCAGAGAAATGGGGAATCCTGCACTGCAGGAGAAATCAGGATCTTTCAAAAACACCTCAATTATATTGGGCTATGCTGATAGTATCCCACATTTTGCTGTACAAAAAGCCTCTCTCCTTCAGGACCCCTAATTCTAACCGTTTCTCAAGTAATCTTATAGGCTTTGACTGTAAATTTGACTGGTATTTCTAGCATGAACATGGTCAGATACAGCATTTTCAGTCTCTGCGGTGGAACTCCCTCAGAAAATGCAAAAGTATATCAAGGGCCAAAAAGTTACCTGCACTTTTTTTAAACTTCAGAAAAACTTTTTCTGTGGAGGCTTGGGACATTTCTTATTTTAGTCTGAACCAATTATTCAGCCTTAATACCTGGACTCTGGTATGCTTCTGTCTTTGATCAGAAAGAACTTGCCTGAAGGCCAGCTCAGGAGAGGTTCAAAGTCAAATGCTTTGATTTAAACCACTCTGCTCCCATCCATGAAAGAAGATGAGAAGAAGCTCTCTAGTATAAGACACGGATAAGTGCAGTGCAGCATGTCACATGCAGTATTACAATGCGAAGCATACGAAAAGAGATGTTTCGGGGAGCAGGGCGCTTAAAACACGAATCACCCGAACAATCTGGTGCTTTTAGCAGTGGGAAAGCTCCCTAGGGACCACGGCAAAATTCTGTAGCCTGCATATTCCACAGTGATGTGAGAATTAGAGGTCTTCAGCACGACCAAGGACCAAGACTCACATGCTTGTGGTCTGAGAGCCTCTGAAACAACATTTTTAAGGGTCTGCTAGCAATATATGGAGGAGGGAATGCTACTTGTCCACTCCAGTCCTCTGAACAATTCTTTCCTTGAGACGTTCAGCTCCATCACTCCAAATACCATTTAGCTATGTGACCCTCTTTCCAGAGTTTATACAATGTGGAGCACACCAGAGACCCCTGCCCTAGTATTTCAGGGAATAGTAGGGTAATACCCACTGCCTGCCAAAGGGACAGGACTCAGGCCCAGAAATCACCCTGGATTCTGCACAAAGAAAGGAAGCACAGTCTTCTCGTGGTGACTGGGGTTTGTTCTCCTTTCCTACTTTCCGCAAGTACCTTGATGAATATTTCAGCCTTTGAACTCCCACACACACAAAAAGAAAAAAATCCTCCACGGGCTTCACACAGGAAATGAAATGCAGGAAACACAATATCAAAATACAGCTTTCCACTGGCAGTGTCACCATTTTATTGCTCGGGTTGTAATCACTCTTCGGGGGAGCGATCGTTTCCCCGCTCTGTACAGCCATGCGGCAGGCAGGCTGCACTGGCTGGCAATGCAGGGAGACAATTTCCCCCCTCACCATTCAGAACTTCACTTTGTTGACAAGAACTAAGGGAATGAAAAGGAGAAGGGCTTTTTCAGGTATCTTTTTCCACTTTTGGTGAATGAAAGTAACTTTCCTTTAACTATCAGTGCTGTGGTGAATACGATTAGTCACTGTATCCTGCTGGGTCTTTTCACTGGGGAAGGTTTTGATGGCAGAGCCGTTCTTTTCTCCACTGACCGGTACCTTAGGCATTTCCCTGTCTTATCCTTTTCATTAATTTGCCCCTATCTATCCTTTCTGGTGTCCTGGTAATTCAAACAGAAGAAGCCCAGAATTCATTGCAGTGTAATACAACTCTGTTAAAGCAAACCAGACTTGATTTTTGCTTTGGAATGGGACCCAGGGCCTCTTTGGAAGAGAGCTCTCCAAACCCCATCCCCACAACTGCACCAGTTGTTTCAGCAAGACTGCCCTTGGGTGCAAGCTTTGCTGGCCAAGGCCTCCTTTCAAGAAGTACCCCGACGGGGAGTCAGAAAACAACCATGGTAGCGCGTTCCAGGGCTATGTCACCACACCTTGTGTATGACACTGCTATACACCAGGTCACCACAAACGCGTAGCAGTGGCATAATCATAGGAGACAAGCCGTGTTTCTGATACTGAAAGCAGCAGCTCAGGCCAGAAAAAGAGTAGAATTTTAGGGCAATGCTTTAGAACTCCTCCCCCCACCGCAGTAATTCAGCATAAGGAAATCTTTAGAGAAGGCGTTACCCTCATTCTGACTATCAAGACATATTCCTTCTTTCCAGGCTCTGGAAAGGTCTGTTATAAATGCATAACCCCACAAGCAAAAGAAAATCAAAAGCAACATGCAAAAAAGCATTCTGGGGCTGAGGAGATGCAATACAAGAGATCAAACCATCAGGAAAGTAAAACATGGGGGAGGATAAACCAGAGCAGGAAAGAGACAGCACAAGAGAGATAATAATTAATGAACAGCATGTACTATATGGAGCAAGAGAGTCCAGCTCATAAAAAGCAAGCACTGGGCTCTCTCCTCTGCTTACGCAGTAATTTGGGAGGTTTTGGGATGAGAATTATGAGAAATTCATTTCCAAGGTGCACCTCAGATGTTTGGTGCACACCACCACAGAAGACCAAAGCTTGCTGCCACCAGCCAAATGCATCTTCCAAGAGGGAAAACAAAACCTTAGTACAACCTACCCTGTTAAACTATCCAGCCAGGCCAGGAAGGTGCTCATTTTCTGATTATCAAATTTAAATCCTGTGAATGCTGCAATTCTGTGAATGCTGCTTGCTATGCTGCTTCGCCTGTAGCTGAGAAAGAACACCTGAAATTGCAGATCCAGGAGCAACTGTTGTAGCTAATAGAGCTGGCAAAGGGGTGCACGATAACCTGGGGAGGGAATAGCAGTACCTTCCCTTTTTGTACTATCCGGTACCTTGTAGTATCATTTTCTTCTTCTTGGAGTAGATAAAGGGGTTAGAGAGGCCCTGTTAGTCAGTCCTTTCTAGACTTTAGAAAAAATTTGAGGAAAGAATCAAAAGGAGTGAAGGGCAAACTTCTACAGTATCAGTTTCCTGAAGGTAGAGTGTGCCAGGCTATCTTGAGAGGTTCTTTGATAAAGATTATTTTAAAAATTAAAATTCATAAATGTATCCAGTCTTCATTAAAGTATTTCAGCAGGTGCCATTTGAGAACTACTTAGTTTACTGGGGTGGGGTGGGTGGGGGGAGGTGGAAGTAGGGAATTAGTCAGAAATCTGAGGTCTGGGCTGGTGTCAGGGGAAGTGAAGATGTAATATGCTGCAGGGGGAAGTATGGGGCTGGAGGAAAGATATTAGGGGAGTTTTTCAAAGATCAGTCTTTGGACTGATCTCATTTAATCATTCATTAACGAACGTGGCACAAAAAGTACGACTGTTCAAATGAAATTTGCAGATTGTACAAAGTTGGGAGGCACCATCAACACAAATGAAAATCGCAATATCATACAAGAAGAATTGGATGACCTTGAGGACAGAAGTAATAGAAATGGGATGAAATTGAACAGTACAAAATGCAAGGTCACGCACTAAAGGACTAATAATGAGAATTTCTGCTAGAAGCTGTTGGGAATGACAAAGGAGGAGAAAGACCTGGGTTTGCTAGTTGATTACAGGATAAATATGTGCCCATAGTATAATGCAACTGAAAAGGCAGATGCAATCCTAGGATTCATCACCTGTAATAGCGCTTACAACAAGAGGAAAATATTAATGCTACCACACAAAGCATTGGTGAGACATTATCTGAAATGCAGCGTAAATTCTAGTTACTCATGTTCAAGAAGGATGCATGCAAATTGGAGCAGAGGGTGCAAAGAGGACTATTACAATGATCAAGGAACTGGAGAATTTCTAAGAGGAAAGTAAAAGAGTCTGCTTGTTCAGTCTACCTAAATGGTGCCTTAAAGGGCCGCAGATATGATTCAGGAACAGTGGGTGTCCATACCGGCTACGTAAGGATATATATGTGTAGGGGTGACCCAAGATGAAATGGCTATAAACTGGCTTTGAATTCACATAATTTGGGAATTACAAGATGTTTCTAACCATTGGAGTAAAGAATCCTGAAATGAACTTCCAGTGAGTGTAGTGGAGGAAAAAAAAATCCCAAACCAAAACACTGAAATGCATGCAGGTAGTTTAAAAACGTAATCTGATCAGATTATGAATACCACAACATAACATGTGGCCATGGGGCAGCAGACTTGATATTCTGGACACATGTTCTTAGGTTTACAAACAGCCTTTCGTATTATTCCTGTAAGACCCAGGAAGATGGGAAGAGTCATCACTTTGTCAACACTAAACAAGAGACTTTACAGCATGAGAAGACTGGAGATAGTCAAGTCAGTATCTCAAAATAATGAAAAATTTATTTCATGTGTATGTCGTACCCCAAATCCATTTTAAGGAAAGATACTACTTTTTTAGCTGTGAACTGTGGAGAAAAAAATTGATTTTTCCTCATTTGAAGAGCCCACTTGCCAGCAGTAACATGTACTCTTTGATTCTCTCTGGAAACAGGTCTTGACATCGGTAATTTATTAGAAGTCCTCCATTTGGTTGTCTATGACATAAATCAGCTTTGGTACCCATATAGCCCACTGGAAACTGTTCTGGTTTTTTTACAGACCTATTTTCATGAGAAAGGAAATATAAATAAAATTGTAAAACAATCTGGCACAATCTGGAGCTCAAATCTCTGTGCTTTATATACCAAAACTAAAATTCGGTGACATAAAACTCTTATCTCCTTAATCTGAGTTTTTTCAGCTCTGCCCTTTTCATGTACAACGGGACATTAAAAAAACAACCAAAACAAACCAGAATTTGCAAAAGGCCAGATAAAAAAAGATGAAACTTAACAGTAAAACAAAACCACCAGGAGACATCACAGGAGGAGACAAACAAGAAAGCATCCATCTGCACGTTCACCCAGAAAATCATTTTTGCAACAGTTTGTGAGAAAAGAAGAGCTGGGAAGGAGCAGCTCAGAAGAAAGCAGATATTTTTGCTGGCTGGGAAGATGAGTATTGGCCTGATGGCTTTCAATATTGTTTCCAACTACAGCACATGATCTCCTCAGCTTCAGAAAGGCAAAAGTTCCAAAACCTTTCCCCGCTGAGCATTGCAATAAGCCACTAAAGATGGAATAATTTAGCGACTGCTACTGTAGTACTTAAGCAGGGTACTAATGACATTTTCAGTGCTGGGGCAGGGCATGTTACTCGCTTCCTAATCCTAGATGGAATTTTTCGGGAAATTAGTTTCTTCACTGAAAAACCTCACTTCAGAGTGACCACTGTTATCTGTAAATTCTAATAAATAAGGCCAAAAAAAGCAAAAATATTCAGAAAAGTCTAGACACACACTTTCACCATTTTTAACTGTATACTTTGCTCTTTCTCTCCAGACAGTATTTTCAGTCCAAATATTGTTGACGCATATTTAAAAAAAAACATGAAAACAACCCAAGCCTTTTTGAGAGAAGGCAAGCAAAATGTTTTTGATAACCCAATGCACTTTTTGAGGGCGGATTAATTCTTGTTGCAAATATTCTCACCCCCCCCCCACCCCCCCCACCAAAATGTCAGCTAAGTCCCAGTTCATAATTTTTTCTTTAATCTTAGTTACTGGATGAGAAAAAATCAGTTATTCAGCTGCTCTAAGGGCAACAGTTGGAGGGACAGAAGGGGAGATTTTACACTGCGGGAGTTCAGACATCTAAACTGGGCAATGCTCCTTGCGCTTAGCAAATAATAACGATGAAATGAATCTGCCATTGTTTAATGGATGCCTGGGGCCAGCGGAGGATGTCTGTGATAGGAATGCTATCAGAGCTTCACAACAGAGCTAGTGAGGAGTAAGGCTTCATACAAATTGTATAGGTATATGTAAACAGGCATATGTATATAAATAGGTAATAGGCATATATAAATGTAGTCAGGTGACCTGAATATATGAACACATACCTGCTTTGAAACGGCGTTCTATATTATCAATGCTCATCCTGATTTGAAACCTCGGCTAAATATTGCATTAAGAAATGTTCTTTAATTACAAACATGGCAGGCAGCTACAGTTACTTCTTTCTGCATTGACATGATAACATTATCTGACTGTAAATTCTCTATTCACTGAGGAAACTGGAATGGCTACCAGTGTGCAAATAAGGAAATGTGGGGATATGCTGTCAAGTCCAGCCATCTCCGTACTGCTGTACGAGAATTACCTCATGCAGTGGAATTCGATTTACCTGTTTACATGGATGCATCTTGGACGGGAAGTGTCACTGTTCTGCCTTGCCAAGCACTGCAGCTCCTGCTATGGATACACAATGAAACCAAACAATTAGTTAGAATTATTGCTCTCAAAGAAAACTGATTTGCTTGTCTGTCTTCTAAGAAAAACTCAGTTACCGTATACTATCAACCTTGGCTTGACTGGCAGTGATTTTCCTGGTCTAGTCTGCTGGGAACCTTAAATGAACATGAGCAATTATAAACCCAAAGTCTTCAGCAATTTGTAGGCATTATCTCAGGATAATTGCCCTGAAATGTTCACGTTGCAAAGCAAAGGTAGATAATTTAAAAATCCATCCTTCTCTGCACTACGAGTTGGGCATAACACTCTTCCCTCCTGCGGGCCTTGTAGTAGTATCTTAAAGCTTGGAAATGGTGCTTTGAAAATCTTTTAGAAAGCAAAGAGGCCAAATCCAAGTTTAACCTTTCCTGGCTTTATTATTTTTATAAAATGAAACGCAAGTCATATTTTTTGGTGCAAACAGAGAAAAACTGGAATATTGAAAATCAAGGGAGCAAACCTGTCCTGAGGAGCTCTGCACAATAACATCCATTGCTAGAAAGCTTTCCTGCCTCCCCAGGCAGATGAATACCCCTCAGAAGGATACACCAGGTCCTGGTCTCCTCATGGCTGGCTGGGTACTAACCGAGCTTAATATTTTCTGGAAGTTTTACTTACGAGCTTCTAAAAGTGCTCATAAGCACTCAGCTCCTTTTCTACAACTGGGAAAAACCTCCTGAAAAGTGCTGAACGTTTCTCTCTTCTCATGACTCACACAACTGCCTCATCTGTAGGTGGTTTCCTCAGTTCCTTGCCCCCATCCTACCGAGCAGGCAACTGAAACGCATTCATTGCCTTACTGATGTGTAACAGCTCTTGCCTCCACTGCAAGGAAGGAAGACTGCTTCTGACATACGAGCGAAGCACAGTGATCCCTGGGCTACTGCTGCAAAGAACTAGCAGGGAGAAGGATGTCTGGAGTGAAGAGGAACAGAGAGGCTCACACCTGCCAATTTTTTTTTTGTGTTTTGTCTTGCTTTGACTTAATCAAACCACACAAAAAACTCTCGGTGAAATCGCACTTTTGCGAAACCAAAAAGCTTGTCTCCATGAAGAATGGAGAGTACTGACTTCTGAGAGAGGAAGAAGAGGCCCCCAGAGCAGAAACACCTGGTACAGTAGGTATGTAGTACCTGTACTTCAATTTATCAAAACTAAAGCCCAGCTCAGCATTTTCCAGGAAACTGCTATAAGAAAATCAGCAAATATTAAAAATGCATAAGCCTGAAGAAAAGATTGAGTATCAGAAAGATCATATAAAGAGAGCATTTAGTAAACAAGAGAATGAAGTAACTGGTTATGTTGGAAATCTCCAGTGGATGATTTGGGTATTCACCCAGAACCCTTCAGTTTGGAGTCCTTACTGTCCTGGAGAGAGTAGGAGAAAATTAAGGAACAATTACTGTTACCAAGGAAATTCCCCTGAGTATACCCTGTTCTGAGTTCTTCTAAATCTCATTGATTATTCTTGACTGTGCTGGTCTTGGGAAAAACCCTGAATTTGAAAGACTGATCCACTTCATTCCACCCCTCATAGCTCATCTGTGAAGACCACGAGAAGCTGGGACTTAAAAATGTTCTGCCTTTTGCATCTGTATCCCTTTTCTCTCCTCCACTCCATCATTTTTCATGCTCAGCTTATACTATAAAATTGCTAAGTACCCATGGTGACATGCTTCATCAAACCATTTGGGAGCCAATACCACAGTCACTCCCGCTGACAATCAGATATTTATTCCTCGAGTGTCCTTTGGAAACAGGACATGCTCTCAGGCAGGGCTCCATTCTGCACAGTGCTGGAAGACCGCGGAGTGTGACAGGAGTGCAGAGTATGACCAGCTGTGCCAAAGACATGGCCAGATCAGGCCAAAGGGTAGGGGACAGATATTCTGCTTTACTCCAGCACTGTCCATGGCTGTAGCTGTCCAAGTGCACTTTTTTCTATAGGCCCTGGAAAGTTGTCTCTTTTCTCTTTTTCACATTAATTAGTAAGTCCACAATTTCTTATGAGAATTTTTTTTACAAACCGCCACACCTTTTTTTCTTTTTCCCTTTTTTTTTTTTTTTAAATAATTGAGGCACAGAATGAACAGGGGAGAGGAGAAAAGGGAGAAGGGGAGTTATCAGCAAGAGGGCCAGCTGAGTGAGGTTGGTGACCTGTTTTCACGTATACTGGGGGTACTCTATGACCCTTGTAATTTTACTGCCTCCTCAGTTATCGCTTGTGATTTTCACTGGAGTGAAATGATACATCAGGGAACAGTAAGGATTCCAGCAGCTCACAGACAGGCAGAATACAAAGTACCTACCAAAAGCACTGCCATACCTCTGGCAAAGATATATTTTTAATCCTTTTGAATGGGGATCCAAGTGCCCACCCAGATCCCCTAAGGCTTTGTTAATTGAAAACACTAGAGAAGGAACTTTTTTTTTTTTTTTGACAATCACGGGCCTAGCTCACAGTGGAGAAGCTCTATAGTCTTCTGTGAAGTAGCTCTAATGGAGTTTAATCCAGATCAAATATCTTATCTTTAGAGTTGAGGAATGGAGCTTGCTCCCCATGAAGACATGTTTTCCTTAATGACTGGACGAAAAAGCTCCTTGTTCACTCCTGTGATGCCACGTTCAGTGGAGTCTTCAAGTTCATCGTGGCTGTCTTAAAAAGGTAAAAGCAAAATAGGAAATTTAAAATAGCATTCTGTTTTCAAGTTAAAAAATGGTACCTTTCTGAAAAACCAGTGAAGTCCTGTTTCATTTCTTGTTGGAAAAGGGAAAATAAGTCTTTATTTCAAATCTGTTGAAGAGAGCAAAAGGTGAAGTGACAGAACAGAGAGGGTTATATACAGTTCCCTTTCAAGGGAGATAAATGCATTGGAAAACTTTAACCAAGATAGTTTCTGGCCATATTCCTTGCTTGAATTGAAAATGCATTTTCTATTCAAAAAGTTTAGGCAAGGAAGTTTGGACTGAGTGCAGGATTCACACACCTTTGAAAAACTGCTACAAGCTGACCATGTAGTTCCAAATCCCTCTGGAAAAGTCCTATAAAATTATTACCAGATAAATAGAATTGTATAATAATGACAGGAAACCATCTGCGAAATTGACTGGAGAATTAGTTCCCTGATAGCAAACGCAGACGGCAAGGCAAAAAGTGCTGTTGAAGTTTGTCCCCTCCAAAATGTGAATATTTTTAATCATTCAGTGAAATGTTTATTTCTTTTTAGCTTATGAATGTGTGAAGAGTCTCTGCACGAAAAGCGTGTGCTGAATTCCCTGTAATTTTGAAGAAGAAATCCAACCCAGAACGTATCAGTGATGGCTTCTTTCTTATTCCAGTGCTTGTAACGGAGTATTATTTGAACACTGAGATTGCGGATGTGCTCGTTAACGAACACAACTGCATGGTGGTTTGTAACATGGGCACCTGGCTCACCCATTCCCCTGTTTTTCCAACAACTGATTCATTTTGTTCCAGCCAGCGGTTACCCACCACATGACAGCACGTGCATTGCAAGTGGCACAGGCCAGGTTTTCAAACTGGTGATCTACCGTTCACCGAAAATGGCTAAGCAGATCTGACGGCCTGATGCTGCCAACAGGGAGTTGTTGCAGGGCTTGAGGTGCAGGCAGAACCATGTCCCAAACAAGCAGAAGATCAGATGCTACTCTTCAGAGCACAGGCACTAGGAACCACCAGGCATGCAGCTTTATCGCACAAGCTGGTCCTTCAGATCACAACCCAACCCAAGGTTTCTAATACAAATTTGTGTGAACTTTCCCTCCCTCCCGTTCCCTCCGTTGGCCTTGCAGAGCCTTTTGGCCATTTCAAGTTAGAGCCTTAGGGTTTAATTATTAGTATGACAAGCAGAGCTTTCACAGAGGTGAAGGGGGAGTGCAGAGGTGAAGTGGCTGGAGACATCCTGCCTCAATAGGGCACAGGCAGCAATAACGCTTTCCCGCGTTTCCCGGCTTAGCTGACTACCCTTTCACAAAACAGCTGGCTGGGGGCCCAGGTGGCCCATGGTCCTGATCGTACCCTCAATCTCCCAGGTCTCTCTGGAGGGTGCAAAGCTGCTTTTGGACGAGGGCCCCACTGTGATCTGCATATAGGAACCCTTATACTATATGCAAGAACACTGTGGGGAGCAATAACTAGCTTTTACGGCATACATCCCTGTGTACGCACACGCCTGCTCCCCAGGGCAGAAACCCCTCCAAGGTCTTTCGACCTTTTAGTGCACCTTTCAGTTTTGATCCTTTTAAAATCCAAGACTTTAGGGTTTGGCACAAGATGAAAAACAAAATCATCACCATCATTAGTAGGCAACTCTCCCTGTGCCCCCTACCCCCACGCTACTCACATGTTCCTTGCCCTTGTAATATTGCTGTACGTATCAGACAAACCCCCACCTTTTTACTGCCTTAAACAGCAAAATGTTTTCAACTCCCTACGCGTTCTTGCCTAGTTCATGGCTTGATTTAATTTTACAAGGCAAGAGCTGCAACAATTATCTGATTCTTCATGTACAGCAGGCTTTCAGTGGTCATTTCTGAAGTTTTACTGGTTCGTAACCTCTGTAATCAGAAGACCCAGTTAAAAAAAAAGAAACTAAGTGAACAGGCAGGAATCTGTTCATATTATCCCTTCCTAGCTGTCCAGGCTTTCATCCTCTTTTCTCCCACACATGCCCTTATTGCTCTGCTACTCACCCACCAATGAGGGTCTGTCAATGGCAGTGAGAGGTCAACATCAAAGCACTTTTACAGCTAGCAGCTTGCAGCTAATGCTGGCATTATGGAGAGAAATAGAGAGAGAGAGAAGCATAGGGATTGAATGAATGGCCCTCTCATATAGAAAGAGACCGAAGAATAGAACAAAACCTCCTATTCTCCCACTCTTTGTAATACTCCTGGGCTGAGTGTGCGTATGTGGTACACAGCTGAGTTTGAACTGCATTAGCACTCTTTCAGTTTACAAACAAGAGGCCTAATTTAGAAGAAAAATCTCCTATCTGATTATTTCTTTGTGCTCACCCATGTGGCAAAAAATGTCTGTACAGAGAAGGGAGGAGGGCTACAGAGGTGGCTTATTAACTTCTTTGGCTGTATCATGATTGTGAAGGGTAACTGGAAGATCATTATCCATCCATAATTTTCAGACTCCAGGGAAAAAAGTGGTAAAACAGTCCCTCAAAAAAATTAATTTCAGTATGGATTACTATTTTTCTGAAGAAGGTAATGGAAAGAATGTGGGTCAGTCCCACACCAACCGTATGACTGATGTCCCCTGCCCACACAAAATCCCAGTAATTATTTTTGGTCCCATGCAGTTGACATGGAGATTGGATGCCTTCCTGGAAAGACGTTCTGGCCTTGGTACAGCGAATATCACAATTCGATGAAATTACCACCTCATGCTAGGTAGATAATTGTAATCATCTCTCCTGGCTCACCAATCTATAATTCTGTAGTGGAGGAAGGGGGTTCAAAGCTTGTATGACTGCAAAGTTGTTACCCAGAGACTCTAGCAGTAGGCTTAGGGAGGAATATGGTTTCCAGGATTGACCCAATATTGCTGGGTTTTCTCCTCCCCTCTCTGGAGTCTGGGTCGTACCATCCTTCTAGCATCACCTGGGTACATAATTCAACACATTTCCTGCTCCTATGGGGAGTTTAAGTTTTGGCAACCTCTTTGATCTCTTCTGCATTTTTCTAGTGACAATTTAAAGTTATAGTATTTTACATGCCTTACTCTTGTAACTAGGAGCCTCAGGAAAAAAGATGCCAAAAGAAGTTACACGTTTCACATCTCCGCGGACTATACTATTTCTAGAAGACTGAATGTGCTCTGCTTGAAGTGGTCAAGTGAAAACCTACAGGGCCTTTGTGGGAGAGAATGGCAGCTTGAGAGAAATACTGGGAAGTAGTTCACTTGGGTTCACACTTCCAGTGATGCCTGAGGTTGCCACAGTTGCCACTGAGGGGGACGGCTGGATACTCCATCCACACACATCAATGCAGGGTAACACCTCCACACCCTACTTCTCCCAAATCAGGGATTTGGCAGCAAGAGTTGGTTCAAATCCATGCCTATTTTTACATCCATAACTGGAACTTATGTCTACCCATGACGTATATGTACATAAATGCATCGTTCCAGCTGAAACAGTCTTCACTCTGCACAGATTTACACTGGGGTAGCTACGGGGATACAAGCGGGGATACAAGTGAAAAATCTTAGTGATTTTGAAAGTTTCACCAGGTTTTCCTCCTTGAATTTAGGATGCAGAGTTCAGAGAATGGCTGCAAAAGGTCACAAGTGATAGACACTAAAAGAAAATCTGATCTTGGAGACCAACCCGAAGAAAGTATCAGCAATCTTGGAAAGCAGCTGGCTTGGTTTAGGGAAGTCTGTGTTTGCTGTTTGATTTAAGCACTCTGAAAACTCAGAGTAAGGCCCTCCAAGTTTGATATGCGATGAAATCTAAGACTTGTCTTTCGAGCATAAATGGCAGTGATCTTAAACACGCTACTTTCCACCACTTTCTGCTTAAAAAAAATTCACTACAAGGCAAAATAAAAAAGGAAACCATAGCAGAACTATGTCTGTGATATATCTGCAGGATGCCTTGAATGCCTTTAGAATACTAATGCTTTTCTAGGTTATTACAATTTGTTCATGTTGAGTTTTGTAAGTATTATTTTATACATTTTTGAATTGGAAATCAGCGCAATCAGACTTAGACAAATCCATTCAGTTTTTTCCCCATCTCTTCTAACAGAACAACATATATCAGTGTACTCCTCTTGTACAAAGGCCTCTAGGTTTTTATATTGTTAAAGATAATGAATATTCAACTTAGCTTGTTATATACTGATTTATTTTAAACAGAACACACTCAGTAACCTCAGAGAACTCTGTTCCAACCATGCTGGGTAAATGGGAGGACTGCAAGTCCAGGAATCAATGAACCAAAGCCTGCTGAATCAAAATTGGTGTTAATTTGTGGATAAAAGAATGACGACACAGGATCTACCACCTACCATTTTTGCAAGTGCAAAGCACTCGTCTCTAGGCTATGAACTAAAAAGGGCTGAAAGGATTAATTATATTCCTGTCCTTTGGGGGTAACTGTATTGGCTCTCTGAGCTCAGTAGAAAGGGAGCAGATAAAGGATATCAGTATTACTGTTTTGCACACTCAGTCTAGGCTTAGCCCGACTAGATACATCTAATGGTTTAAAGTCTTTGCCAGGGCATTGATCTGTACTGAAAAACCACACTGGAGCAGTGAGAAGCAGTTTAAGCAAGCAGTAGCTTTGGGAGAGAGTATACCAACTCAAAACTTTTATTTATCTTCTTGAAGATGGCTGTGATGGTTCATTAGTTAGTACATGTTCTGAACTATAGACTGTTTCAGACAGAAAATAAGGACATAAATATTTAACCTTTGGAAAGGAACTCATTTACTGGAAATCCAACTTTATGAACTAAGGTTATAAATAACTCTGATGTACTGCAATCAGCACAGTATAATGAGATCACATGAATGGCTGAGTTGTCTTTAACCTTGTTTAAAAGTGCAGATATTCATTTGTACAAAGGATTAGCGATGATGAACGCTGAAATGAAGCCGAGTACCATCAGGCACAGGCTTGTAGAGAAGATGTCCCTGAAGTGAAAGTGGTCGCCTCCCCTCCAGTTTCTGCCCCCAAGATTTTTTTCATTCACAGTAATTCAGTTTTCTCTGTCAAAACACTGAACAGGACATATATTTCAAATTTATCTGCAGGGATTTTGTAAAGCTAGAAGAGGGTTTTTTCACTTTGCCAAAAGATATCTCCTGAGAGAGGTCTGTTCATGTTACACACTTTCTAAGCAATTATATTGAAATGCCAAGTGTAAAATTCGTTTTTAAAGTATATTCTCCCCCACAAAAATATCTGCTGCATAGTAGATGCATTATTAGCGCGATACACAGAGAAAAGTAGAGTTTCATCCGTACAGACTCCTTCCTTGACACTGTTCTTGCAATTCCAATTCTCTGGCAAAAGATGCCTGTTAGTAACTGGAGGAGGATGATTCATGCTGTTTTCAGTTAATTGATCGTCTAAGCAGACAAAGATTATTACATTGCACTGTTCATGGTAACGGATAGCACTTGCAGCCTTCTGAAGACTCCCAAGCCATCCCTGGATTTGTAACAGGCAGGTTTTCACAGGTACCGGTGAAGTGCACCACTCGCTCCTGTACCATTAGACCCTTAATGCAGAAGATGAACCATAGGATAGCTATGTAACTTGTCCAAAGGTTACAGGGGAAGAGAGAGAAAAAGCACTGAAGTTTGTAAGTGGCCCAAACAAGCTCTTCAACTACTAGGCTTGCAGGGTCATGCACTTCAAATATTGTCACTTCACACAGCTTTATTTACCTCTCTTGATCTGAACACATTTGCTGATTTTGCAGGCTACTACTGTATAGTTTACTGACCAATTTCATAATGAAACCACTGCATTTTCAAAATCATCAGTTTTTGTGTGAAAACAAGCAACTATCTCACCCCAAAATAAAAAAATACAGCAAAAAAATTGATATGGAAAATATTCTTGACCAATCATTCTTTTCTAAAGAAAAATATGAAGACGGATTTTTTTTTCTCTAGTTCCATTCACCTTCCTTAATATTTTGTGCTCAGGATTTGAACCCTGCTCTTGAGAAATGAAAAGCTTCTTCAATATTTCAGGATATTAAAACTAGACAATGTATGCTGCAAACGTTGAATATTTTGCCCATTTGGAACATCTGCCTATTCCAGGAGGAATATCAGAAAACATGTCCAGGCAGAAACACAAATTGAGAAAATGTCTGTGGCAGCACACAAAATAACCACAACAGGATAAATAACACAGTAATTACCGTGACACTGTAAGTGTCCCTCACCGTGGCAGTGCAGGGCAGCCTCTCCAACAACATACTTGCAGCATGAAGTCATAGAAGTGGTGTCAGAAAATGGTTTGTTGTAAATTACAGCCTGGGTTGTCATATATCCACTACACCTCCAGGAATCTGAACTCTGGAGTCATTTAGAGGTAGGGTTACCTCTAGAAGAAAGGGTATCTTCCCTGGGAGATAAAACAACACAGCACATCTATGTTTTACAGATGTAGTGAGAGGAAAATCACATTGGAAGTGGACATCAAGCTAAGGGAGACTTCAATGAAACCAGAAAGCTTTTTCCAGAAAAGTTGATTAAAAAAGCTTGTTCCTTGAGCATTAATACTAACCCTGCCCCTCCCTTGGCCTCCAAACTGTAAATACAGAATCTGTTTCTGATTTGAATTTCATCTGCTCTTATCACTTGGATTGAAATATGCAAAATCTCTGCCATCTCTGTGATCACCATGGTGTGTGCTATAGCTTGCACGGTCCATGCCAGCATGAATAACATCAGTAAACACACTCAAATCACACAACCACTTCTGTAGCAGTGTTGCATTAACCTGGAACCCTTCCCCGGGCCTTTCTTCTTCTGATTGCAGGATTTGGGGTGCCCAAAATAGCAGCTATTCCTAGTCTTTATCTGGATTGCCTCAGCAGCAGTACCCCACCAGCACGGAACAGACTGAAAAGCCACATTCCTTTTAAAAGTGACTAAATTAATGCCATAGGACAGTGAGAGCCAAATTAAGAATTTAAAAGTTGGATTTTTTTAAAATAGAAAATGTATTTTTTTTTTTTTACCCAGAGAGAGGGATTTAATGAGTAGAATTCTCCCTTTTAAGTTTTCTTAACTCTGATAAAGCTGATTATTGACTGAAGAAGGTTAAAAGCTCCATGCTTATCCCTAGATACACCTCTAAACATTGTGTCAGAGTTGTGTATCATTGTCCCCTCTTAAAATACACATGGAAATACTGAGTGATTTCTTCAAAATTACACAGGCTATTGGCATCAAAACTTTTAGACAAATCCAAAATTGCCATATTAAGCTGCACCCCATTTTTCTGGAACAAAGCCACTATGTATGCTTTTCCTGGGGGAAATAAATTACAATTAAATAAATTGAATGAAAAAGGAAAGAGAAGACTAAGTATTAAGCTATATGTGTTGGAAGAGAATACAGCTTTTTGGCTGATTCCACCACGTATATAACTTACAGCATAACATAATGTATCGTGTCTCAGACACAAGAACAACATGGAAAAGAATAATTTAGTTTCTTACACACAGAGTTAATGATGAATTGCCATTTACATGTTTCATCGTTCACGAGTACATATGGCTGTAATTCAGGAACCGTGACAGTACGAAATCTATTACGCTAACAAAAGGTTTGTATCAGACAATTATCTTGATGGTTTCTGTCTTGTTCTTGGAGTAGCAGTGTATTTAAAGAGCTCTGTGAGTTATCTACCAGCCCTGGAATTTCTTAGATACCAGTCAACCTCCCTCCTCAGTCGTAAAATGTAAAAGAAAAACTAACGTTATTTTTATGTGTAACTTAAGAATGCTCACGGTCCCCTTTCTCTCTCTTCAGAAAGGCTGCAGTAAACCACTCATCTGGCCTGTTCTTTCTGTTCTTTCAAGAGGACTCCACAGACTACATTTTTACCTGTGCTGTTCTTCAACTTTTCTGTGTTACACAGTCAGTTGCTGAGGACTTGGCAATTCTCCTCCGCACAGAGTAGCTGACCTGCCTTTCCAAAAGTGTATTACCTTATGATGTTACAAACTGGACTCAGAAGGCCGTTAATTCACAGTTTAATGACGTATGGGATAGTAATTTTTCATTCCCCGTATCATATGTATAACTGTAACCCAAACGAAACCTTCAAATTAACTCTTTAAGCCCTGGATATGATGTATATGTTCATGAAGGCCTGTACCAAACACCACCTCTTTCATTAGGATACAAGTAAATACGGTATATACCAGAGAGATACGGAATAAAGCCGTGAAATATTCTAATCCTGAATTAGCTATTGTCTCATCGTGCAAGCTTTCCCATGCCATTTAGCCTCCATAAATCTAGCTGAGACTTCAATGAACACAACGCAATTTATGCCCAAATCCAACTGGGTCTATCTGGTTTCTGTCATGGTTTGACATCACCTGCTTCATTTTATAGCTCAACTTGCATTAGTGATCCATAGCCAGACGCAGGCAAGCTCATCTGTGCTACAAAGTCCACAGAGAGGAGACCTATCTCTTTATGTAGGTTTTTCAATAACTTGGTGAAGCTCTTCCTGGGCATAAATTTTCCCTCAGTATCAACATACATCCTGATATTTTGATCCTTTATCCTGCTCCATGAGAAGAACACGAAATATTTATGAATGTGGTCTGAACTTCCGTTTTCTGATGTAAAACTTTGCTTCTTGGACCAAGCACGAGAATGAAATGCATTTATTGACATTGTCTCTTATTTCAAGTGTCTTATCAAGGAAGTTCTCAGCAAGTCTGTCAGATTCCTTGATTAAATCATACGCCTCAGCTTTGAGCCTCTTTTCCCTTCTGTTGACATCTCGCCCTAAATACTTGCTTCTGCTTAGGGCTACCACTTCCTCATTCGACCTGTCAATCCTAAATTTATCAAGACCCAAGATGTGGTTATCCTTTTAACCTATTTATCCACATTAGATAATTCTTGACTTCTCCCTAGGGAACATTTCTGGGAAGCTTTCCACTCTTTTGTCTGTTTATTAGGCTTCAAGGTTGTCACCTTTATTCAATTCATTTATACTTCTGACTTTTGGTTTCTTTCAGGAAATGACAATTCATTTGTTGAATTCCAAATCAGTTAAGACAATGTCCACAGGATTTGAAAGCTCTCCTGCATGCAGTACTGAGGCTCCATCTGTGAAGACAGTTTAATAGTTCTTTCCCGTAGCTAAAGATTCTGCCTTTCCAACAACGAGCTTGACTCCCTTCTGATTTACACTTGATTTTATTTCCATTATTGTAACTTACATCTTTAAAAGGATTGACAGTCAGCTGATGATGGGAGAATTGGGACCTTCATAAATAGCTAGATCTGGAGACAATCTCTACAGTCTTGGCCAGAATTTAATACTTACTTATAAAAGCACATTAAACCAATCAGGTGGGCATGAATACAGATGTTGGAATCAGACCTCCATAGACGAAAACTCTCAGGTGAAATTACTCGCCTTTTACTATTTGTGTAGTTAAACACAGGGGGAAAAGATGCAGTAAGGTTTAACCACCCTCTCCCTTTCCCCTGTTATCATCACTTTTCTGCCTTGCCACTGGAAACAATGATGAACTTGGATTAAGCCATGGCCCAATTCAAATCCAAACTGGATCCAGTTCAGGTCTCTGCCTACCTATCAAATATGCACACATACAATTAGTAATCGTGCCGAATATGATTTAACCTGATTTTTCCATTAGACAGCCTTACAGGGTGAAATCAGTGAAGGAGTGCATTTATCTGAAGAATAACTAAGCTGGCTCTGAGGACATCACATACATTGCATCAGGAATAAATCTGTAGGACAGTGTTTTGCTGCACGAGTTTTCCTCTCTTCCATATAACAGTTCTAAAATTTAGTCCCTTAATTGTAAACTTACTGTGTTAGACACATGAGGAAAAGGAGCTTTTTGAATCCATACATTTTAACACGTAACCTTCCCTTTCTCATCTGGACTTGCATACAGAGCTATGATAAGCAGTTCAGATGAGCCATTTGTGCACAAACTATTGCTTACGGTGCCTGTTAGTGTAAAATTGTTATTTACGTTCTCAATATATTAACTATGCTACAGAGTAGGAAGTTATAAGGAAGTGAGCAGGAAAATAGGCTTAGAAGGTAAAGCATGGATTCAGAAGGTTACAGCCCGTTAAGTGACAGGCAGTCACGGTCATGTGCTGAGTTAGCCCCGGTCACTCTTGTAAAGAGCACGCACACACATCCCGTTATCACAGATCAGCAGCGGTAATGTGTAAAATCTGAGTCTTAATTCCCAAATACATCCATCATGCTAAATGGCAGTAGGTATGTGCCAATACACTACTGTGATTTTAAAAATTCATTTGAAAGACTAAAAATAGCTTCTAGAATACATTAAAAAAATGTGTTTCTATGTTGTTCTTTGTGACACCCATTACTTCACAAGGTTGTTGCAACACCGTCCGTCTTTATGGGATTATAGACTGTAGAAAACACACGGGGAAGACTGATGCTCTTTATGTGAAGGCTTCTCTGCACCCATCTGGCAATATAAATAAAGCTTACTAGGGAGGATAGATGACAACTCCAGGCCCTTCACACTGCTAGACTGGTGCAAAGCAAAAAGCCAGTGTCTAGTGTTCGTCTGACAAGAAGCAAATCTATTTTTGTTTATAAAACCCTGTGGTGGATCATTAGAGTAAAAAAACCCAAACCCCCAGCTACTTGTGCCTGTTGGAGGAGGGCAAGCTGAAACAGCGCTGAAGACTGTTGAATCTTCGAGGACATTAATAACCAAGAACCACTAGAAATAACCATGGTAACAAACAGTAGCTAAGTACAGTACAATCACCCTGATTACCATAGAATTAGCACAAAACAAATGTTTATTTTTCCTAAATACATGTATTATGATGATGATAATGTTAGTAACTACCCCAAATTACAGAGTATTTGCCCAAAATGGCCAATGGCATTGCATTAAATGCTTTGCTCTGCACTTGTTTTCAGATTTGCTTGCAGTAATTTGTGTAAGAAGTGTATTTATAACAGATTCTTTTCTCACTCTTTCTCCCACTCCATCCCCACTCCCTGACTCTCTACCAGGTCCGCTAATTTGAATATCAGTTGGATTCATTGATCACTTCACAGATGACCGCAACACTTTTCTGACAGTAGTCATTGTGCCATTAACCTTTTTATAAGGCTCTCACCTAACAGACGACACAGTCTTGATTTTAATTTACACTCGGGGTTCGTCTACTCAGGGAATTATATCACAATAAATGAAAATGAGTTTAAACCAACAGACTATATGCAGGGTTGGGCTTAAGGACATTGAGGAAAAAAAGAATTCTGTTAAATGATGTAGAAATGTTGGCAGCACAATGAGAGGGACTTCCATTTGCTTTTCTTGAGCCTCTGTGTGTCTAATCCCACTTCTTGGCTTAATTAATCTTGTAAACGATTCTAGGATGCCACCTGATTTCTCTGCTGAGCTTATCTCGCTTCTACTGGGCCATTGCTCATGTTTGCTGGATCCAGGCATGCCTGGGAAGTTAGCATGGCAAAAAGCCCTAGTCGCTGTTTTGGCTAGGCTAGCTTATCTCCCCAGATGAAGACAGCGCCAGTCAAACAAGTCCTAGGAACAACAAGCTAAGCCATAACATTAAAACACATCTTTGACAAAGATACTGGTTTTCATCATTTAATTCCTACCCATATCCATGGACACTTGCTTCTGTTGCTCAAGTATTATTATTTATATCAAAATCTGCTCCCTTTACATTAAAAAGAAAATCAATTCTTTTAAGGCAAATAAGTTCTCTGATTCAGCTGAGACCTAGCACCATGGGTTTGCCGATACACCCAAGAGGAAGCCTGCACATGGCACAAGAATGGGAAGGAACAGCTGGATGTAGACTAGAAACTGCAGGGACCACAGAGAAATTGTAGTGGCACAGGTCTACTGGTTTATCAGTATGCTAAGGCTGGTGTAACAGTTAATGTTTTTCTTTCTAAGTACGTTGGATGGTCCCATTACATTGCCAAACACAAAGAAGTCCCCACAGAGAAAGAATCCAGCCCAAAGCCACATGTGGTTCTGCCACCTGGGACAATGAACACCAGATCAAGCAGGGACTGACACTTGAAGGATCCTGAAAGTAAAACCAGAGGACTGAGGCAAAGCTGTTAAGCCCAGCAACTCAGATGTAGAATGAAGTTGTCACATTGATTGACAGACATTCGATGGACCTGATCCCCAGTGGAACGGCATTAAAATATGACTCCAAATTTATAGTGGTGCCAGTGAGAAGGACAAAAACCCACAACAAAACAGGTTTTATATGCACAGCCTAAAGCAGTGATCAGTTGGTGTAAGTGTCCAAAACTCTGCTGAAGTTAACAGAGCTACTCTGGTTTACACCAGCTGAGAGTAGTGTCCATGCTTACACATGGGCATCACACAGCGTGTATTCCACAGTTTTCCTTACTCAGTACGCATTTCTCCGCAGCAGAAGTACACACGGACACATCCCAGCACATGCGTAAGCAGAGTCCCATCATTAGAGGCACCCACTGTATGTGTTAAGATTCCCCGAAAGTTGAAGTTAAAATCTGGTCACAGGCTATCAGGCTTGCATCAGTGTGAACCGTACTGACAGCTGGCACTCGGCTGTTCTCAAACCCCCCTTTTGCAGCATACAGCACCATGCTTCGACACGCGATTGAAGTAATTAGCTGCCGAGCGGCTGAACGTACCCCGCAGAGCACTGGTGTCTCGTCTGACACATCTGGGCACAGAAAGTAATTGAAACAGCTGCTTCTACCCATATGGCAGCAAAAGCTGGTGGTAGAGAGCCTGCTGGCTAGGCTGTACCAACCTCAGACAAATTAGCCATCATTAATCCCAGAATCTGACCAGCATACACACAGCCACTAATCAAGACATCTGGGGGAGGGGTGCTGAGGCGGGGGGAGGACTGCCACAGAAGAAAGAGGCCATTTAAGATTATTCTTAATGGCAACAAAGTGTGAAAAAAAAAACCACCAAAACCTCTAATAGTTTTGTTGTTTGTTTTTTTTTTCTAAAGGCAGACCACGACAGCCCTCCCTCACCAACGCTTTTCTCAACCAGCTTGTCTAGGTGGCTTCGCCCACGCTGTTCATTAGAGGGCTGCTAAAATAGCAGCATTGCTTTCTGGAAGTGCCATACTGATATATGCACATGTCTGGCATCACGCAAAGATTATAAATAGTGGCGTGTAAGCTAAGAACCTGGGGTATTTTTACATTGTGGTGAATGTAGCAGCGAAACTAAGGCTGGGGACGAAAACTGGACCTCCCCTTGTAAGGGAGTACATGAGGTGCACCCTCCCGCTCTGCAGGACTAAGCGTGGGGCAAGCAGACATGTGTGGGTTGTTCTCCTTCACACCTGTAACACCATTCTTGGCTCTCAACTGTCACCTGCAATGAAGTTTTTCAAAACAATGTAGCTCTTCTCGGCTCTATAAAATCCAGCATGCAAGTGGGAGAGCAGGGAAAGCTTCCACCCCATAACCACAAAAACAGACTGCCACAAGCAGTTTGTCTGGGGAGAAATGGTCCTTATGCAGTCTGTGGTATTGTCTCACGCTTGGGTTACTTCATGTCTAATAAGGTGAGAGCCCTAACCTGAGTTTTTGCTGTTGCTGGGGTATTTATCCCATCCTGGATTCCCTGCAGCCTTTTTTTTTTTAAAATAGCTGAACTTAAAAGGCAGCTTTCATCTTCAGAAAGGTCACTGTTTTGGAGGCTTTTTCCTCCCCACCCACTTGCGCTTCCCAAACTCGCAGGAACACAGTGCTCAAGATCTCTGCCGATAGCACATGTTGAATGGTTGAAGTTAACCAGCCAGTTTAAGAGTTGCTGAGGAAACAGGCACCCTGCTGACTGCATACGCCATGCTGCTTCGGATGCAACGCCACAAGACCTTTGAGTGATGCCAAGTGCATACACATTAGCATTTTAGTTGGTTTCAGGAGTGTGCTTCTGATTAATCCTGCTTGCTGTGCTTTGGCTTGGCTTGTGAAATAGTCTGGGCTGCCTTAGAGTCATCCATTCCTCTTGGACGAATCTGAAGCAGAAGATACGTGCCACAAGTGCACCCACTGCACTGCAGCTGCTAACAGGACTAGAAGGAGCTGAGCCAAAGGTGGCCCCTCAGAACCAGAACAGTGTGGATGCCAAGTCCTCACTGTTGCTTGACAGTCCCACTCCTCCCAGACTACTTGCTAACACACACGTCATCTCCAGCAGCTCTGGTGGGGTAATGGTGCGAGCTCAACGATTGCGTGTATCACCCTGCTGTTACCATATTTGTTCTGAGGCAACTGAGAGACACTGTGACTTATTCACAAACTGGTTCCAAGCTGCAAGCAAGCTCCTGGCACTGCTGCTCTCCTGTTCATATTTTAGTAGTTCTTTGCACTGCTTTAGTAGTACAAAGTGCGATCACTTGCATGGGGTGCTACAGCATCCCAGCAGCAGCACATTGCAAATACTTTTGGGATTTCTTCCACCCTGAGACAAACAGTGCTGCTCTTTGCTTTAAAACAACCATGTTCCCACTCCCAGCCCCCAACTCTGGCTTTCAGATCCAGAGATACAAACCAGGTTATTTTGCAGGGGGGAAAATCCCACAATCGAAGTGGAGGAGGAGATTATAAACAATACAATACAAAATACTTGCACACCTTGCTGAGCTGGCTCTGCCTGGCCCCACTAGTGCTTCATTATGACCTTAATGGAGCACACCTCGCTTTGCCTGTGTGGGATGAAGAGTTTAAGACCACTTATGTCTTGCAGTGGAAGGGGAGATTCTGCCTGGATGCTCAGAGAAAATTAAGTAATAGTTGTGAGGTTATCTGGTGTTAGTGATCTCTCCCCTCTGCTCACATCTTGCCATGTCCCTCCAAGCCTGGTTGTTCTTTGAAATCTGCTTTATGAAGTGAAGACAATTTCTTACATAAAAAATTTGAGGGCTTCTGTGAAACAACATACAACATGTTTCCCCATTTGGAAATTCTTGTTGATATTCTGCTTTGTGATTGTTGGGATGAAAGATGCCGTGGAAGTGCAGAAGTCTGTATTACATCACACCACATTACAGCTTCGCTGCTGGCTCATCTAAAGGAAGACGAGCTACAAGGCAGCAATTGCACTGGTAATTACAGATTAAAAGAAATTATGGAAAGTGTTTAAAAGACAAACATGATTCCTTTAAAAGCGTTCTCCGAAATGTTATTCTCTCCAGTAATACAGTGCGGATCCCTTGTCATCCTGTTCCTGATTTGTTTATTGTTTTAAACAAACCTATGTTACATAAGGAAAGTTGCTGTCTGGAAAGCTCTCCTGACAGCACGTGTCTGTGATAAGAGGGCCATAAACTCCAGCACATTCGACAAAAAATAGTACAAGCAACATGATAACTTTGGCTGCTTGTGGTGTCAACACACTGGTCCTGTCTTGCCTGGCTTCTAACACACAGCTGAGGATGCTTTGTAGGATGTGCCTGGTTCGAAGTAGAGAGAGGAGAGTGAGGTGGCCCCTTGTGATTTGTTTACGAGAATTTTGCTTCCATCAATCTACGTCTGTGACAGATGAAAGTATGGTGTTAATGCTTCCCTTGACACATGGATCAGGTAATGTTGCCAAAACACAGCTCTCCCTTTCAGACATTCCCAGCTTCTGGATCCTGAAGGCAGATGTAAGCTGTGTCTTCTATCAAGGCATCTACAATGTGGTCTTTTCTTTCATTGCAAGTTCACTTTTTTTTTTTTGATTGCTTGGCTCATAGGCTAAGCCACTCTATTACCAAGAAGGCTGTAAGAGGAGTCACAGGCTGCAATTTTTCTTCCAAATCCTGCTGGCTGTTTGTTCTCCAAGTTTTTCCTTTATTCTATGCAGTTTTATTTCTGTAGCCAGGCATTAGAAATATTCTGCAATAATTTTGTTTCAGCAGTTTAAAATTGTGGGTGTTTTCCAAGGACTGTATGGAACATTATTTTTAATTTTGTTCAGGACTTTACAAGCTTTTCCAGATATGGATGTACTGATAGTTCATAGTCTGGTAGATTAGCATCACTATGCACTAGCTGATCCACTCCTGGAACACCTGGAGTGGTGGCTAATTCAACTCGCTATCACATATCCTGGTACAGCACTTGCCCTGGGCTACATCCTACACCAACTGAGGAAATGACTCACTGATTATCAGGCCTTATAGTTTGGTGTGTTTAGCTGGCCTGTGATTTGGTAAATCAACAACACAAACATCAGAACAAACCCCCTTAGAGGTAATTTCATACATTTCAAACTAAACAGTTTAAAGTTTCTCATGTTAGAACTATACTAAAAAAATATTTAACTTTTTTGGAGGACATTTTGCAGTCCTAACAAGTTGACAACATTGAAACAAATTAACTACATGTTAGGGTCAACCTGCGTCTATAAACTTTTGTGAGGAAGTTTAGCCAAAGACTTCTTCCCCTTTGAAGGAACTTGGATGAAATGAACAGAGGTGGGTACAGGAACAGAGCCGTATGGAATTTGATCGCTATTGTCCTGAGGCTTGTGGAAAATGCAAATAGGTGACAAGGTCAGATCAGGAGGAGAATAAGGTGATGCTGTAAGATCCCCCCAAAGAGAAATTCACTGGCCGGCTTGGCTAAGTGGTGAGTAAGGTACAAAGAGAACTTTGGAAAGAGACTTGACAAAAGTCAGGGAATGAATACTTTAACTGGCAGGAGAATTTTCCTGAAAAGGGAATCTGCTAGACTGCTGGACAGTCTCTGAAAACTAAGTTCAGTTCTTTGAGACATTTAAAATCTGACTTAAAAATATCCCAAACCTTGATGGGAAATAGGGTTCTAGGTATGGAACAATCGTGCCAAGTCTTTCTCTCCATTGTCACATTTGCAGTTAACTGCCTGCACTGTCACATTTGCCTCTTTGTCAGTGCTAAGGGTCACAGGTTGGTTCAGAAAATAGAATGCCTTCTGCTTTTTCCCTGGGAGCTGGACACTCCGCTTACCAACTTATCTGTGTATTCCTTCGGGAAAAAGCAGGGGAACATTTTTCCCTGGCCAAGAAGGTGAGAAAGGACACATGCATTTCTCCTTTAAAGGAGGGACTTTAGGGAAGTATGGAGTGAAATGGTTGTCTTTTAGCAGTGACAATAAACATTCAACACATGTGAGCACCTGCAAGGCTGCATTGGTAAACATTTAACAAAGGGACCTTCTCCCCACCACCACCCTTTGTCCACCACTATATTTATGAAACTCATTACATTTTTCAACAAGAGGATCAC
The DNA here is from genome assembly GCF_000710305.1 of Buceros rhinoceros silvestris. Taxonomy (NCBI): domain Eukaryota; kingdom Metazoa; phylum Chordata; class Aves; order Bucerotiformes; family Bucerotidae; genus Buceros; species Buceros rhinoceros. The sequence continues at coordinate 273,263 of NW_010390049.1, read as the reverse complement.
TGTTTTCTTTCCAATTCCCTTCCCAATTTGAGCCCCGGGCGTACGTACCACACTGCACAATTAAAACTGTTTAGCACAACACCTGGATTACAACCCTGCAGTCAGGCAGGGGCCATGTGTTATGTTATTCTACATCAAATCCTCGCCGTATACTGTCACGTAAATGCACACCCCCCAACGGAGATTTTGAAAGCCTATGTGCTTGCTTGCTTTATATACGAGTAGCTGTTACACAGACTAAGATTTCTGTGCTGCGCTGTAGCAGACAATGGCCTGAAATATTCAGGTTTCATACAGATTTTCTTTCAGATATTTATGAAAAAAAAATTCCATTTGAAACATTTGCAGTGTTGTATGAGATGTGTCCTGAGGGCATGTTTTACCTGTGCCTGCAGGTTCCTGCCTGACCATACCAGGTTATGAATTAATTATTAACCTACATCTTGTGTGTGTGCATGCATGAAGGGGTGTATGTGTTACCAGTCTGCCCACGGAAAGTAAACACTCCTTCATATTTTAAGTCATCTGCAACATCTGTTACCTACCTCTGTTAAAAGCGTGTAGGGTTAATTCTATGGAACTGACAGATTAAACCGTATTTGCAATGAGTATATAAAATTAAAGAGGCTCTAGATTATTCTTTAGACATTTTATGAATAAAATTATCCTTCAACATTCTATCGAAACAGTTGTGAATGCATGTTCAAGCAGTTCTGGCTAAACAAAGCTATTTACCTGCATTCCGTACCAAGACTCCATCGTGTTCCAAGCATTAGTCAAAGCTGAGCTCCAGAGAGCTGACAATTCCAGAAGCCTTTCTTTTTGAAGGAAGCTCTACAGCTTCTGAGAACACGAGTGAATTCACAAGAGTGACTCCTGCGCAGAAGGGAGCTCTTCCAGCTCCCCAAACTTGCATGGCAATTCTTTAGCCTTGAGCTGACCATGCCCACTCCTGACCCTGACTGCTGAGGACATTATGATACTCTCTAGAATGCCTACGGTCTCAGCAGCTCAAATCACTTCATCCATAAAGTTATAACCCCACCTAAGAGAGAGACGTTGGGTTTGTAAATAACACCATTCATCTTCCCTGCCAAGTAGTTTTACACCAAATTGTGTTTCCTTTAGTTATTTCACACTCTGCCTTCCCCTGACCCTTAAACTTCACTTTTTGTGCTGGACTTTCATGGGTCTTCTTTTTTTTTCATTTTTAAAAAGATTTCTAAAAGAATGTTTTTAATTATAATTTGAGGGAAAAAAATGATATGTTGGATATATTGTTGGAGACCCCCTTGGGGCATTCTCAGGGTGGTTTGCTTATAAATCAAATTATTGAGGGCTTAATTGTGCAACCCTTCTGTCTTGCAAGCCCTTACTCATCTGAGTAAGTTCAGGGAGACTTCCCAGTGGGTACGTGCTCACTAACATGTGCGTGCAATCTGGCAGTACATGAATATCACCCCCACATTTTGTGGTCCAGTGTATTTCCAGTATTTGCAGTGTGTTAGATACAGTTTAATGGTAAACATCTGTTTAAAAATGATTTATCAACTTTATGGGCCAGTTTCTAACATCCTTACTCACACAGAGTGGTACCTACCTCCTGGAGGAGTCCCTTCTAAAGGGGGAGTCGCACAGTGGAACCCATCAGAATCTGGCCCTAGAAAGCTCAAGTCTGCCAAACACTTCCACCCAGTCCAGCAAAATATTTAAAGACAGGCTGAATTTTAAACACATGCACATGTGCCCTGCATCTCTCTCTCCTTAGCAGAGAAAGCACTCAGAAAAAGTAAACGTACTTTCTGAACATTTTTGTGGCTTCAGCCTTGCAGGGTGCTGGTTTTTACAGCAAAGTTAGCATCTCATTAGAGTTAAGTATGTGCATACAGGCTTTTAATTTGGCCTCAGTCACCAGCACCTTGCAGGATCAACCCCACCCAGAAGACATAATTTCAAAACATATTCATCACCTAGAAGTTCAGCCAGCAGTGATTCAGTTCATTACTTACTGTTTTTGAATCTAGCATACAGACAGTTGGCATAGGACGAACAAACTCCATAGCTTCGGAAATGTCTTTATCAAAGTGCATAGAAAAGTTTTGTTTCAAAAAACTAATACATACATGTGCTAATATGGGTATCTAGAGTGGAGATGTATATATGCACATACTGATATTTCTTTCCTGTATCTCAGCAAACAAATAAACTTGTTTGCTCCTAACCCTATCGTGATTTCAGAAAAAGATAGACTCTACCAGCCCCACATGCACGGACAGATATGCCTCCTGAATAATTTCCGTACTACTACTTATACAATTGGTTATAAAAGCAACTGCTCTGCCTCTGCATTTATTGGAAATCCTCCACTTTCCTACTGGACATTAACAGAGAAACTTAAATGTAGAAAAAACAAGAAAAAGGAGACTAATGCTATGTCAGTGATCATTCAAACTCACTGAACGAGCAACTGTAGCATCAGTCTATATTGCTGTTAGCGCATGGGTTAACGTCCTACGTGTCCCCTTTCACGTGCCATTACTACTTGGTTTCAGAGTGTATGATTAACAAAACAAGTCTCAGGAACTCAGGCAAACACAGTTGCTTGCTGTAGAGAATACAGTTGATAAGATGCTCTGTAATAATAGGCCCGTGCAGCCCCCAACAAAATATGGCAAGACACGTAAGAAAAAAAATTGAAAATTTAACTTTTAGTGATAGTGACTGCATGTAGAGCCTGCAGCAGTCTCATCCGTCTGACCTTGCTTTGTGAACTACAAATGACCTCACTGAAAAACAACAGAGACCTTTTCTTGCTCTAGGCTGTCTCTTGATTGTATCTCTTCCTTCAGGTTACTGTAACTGCTCTTTTCCAGGGGTTGGGAAGAAAAAAAGAGAGAAGCAGAGTAGAAACACTTAGCTGAAGACCCAAAGGCCCCCCAGGCCTGCTTCTTCCTCAGTTCTACCATCACGCTATTAATAACGGACAACGTTTTCATTAAACGATGCTCTTTCCCGCTCCAGGATAGACTTGAGTTTTCTGTACTGATCATTATAAGAGTCCCAGGAGGGCTCCCACCACCACACTGTCTTCACAACAGAGACAAGAACTATCTGTTCCTACACAAACCATACGCTATACTGATCCCAAGAGTGAAAGAGACCTAATAACCCGCGAGAGAAAGAGGTACAGAGCCTAGTTATCAAATTCCATCCTGCAGGATAAAAGCATCCCCAATTCAAATTTCTCATATAAGGTCTTTGCAGATAAAAGACTTATCCCCGCTGCCCCCGCACGGCAGGAAGCTGTTTCTCGTGCATGGCAATTACCCTTGTTTTATTTTATTTTAAACTGAAGAAAACTTCCTAATCATATTAAATCTTTTTCAGCTCTGGGTTAGTTGTTGCTGCATTTAGGAAACAGTCTCCAGTTGAATTTAGTACTTCCAGCAAGTGACTTTTAAATAGGGGGAAATTACTGCTCCTTTCTATGAGTTTTTTTCTCCCTTAAACAATATTATTGGTATCCATTTAACCCTGTGTTAGGAAGGCCATTACGCGGTGTAGGGGGCTGTACGGACACGTGTGGTGATACCACCCACTGGTCTGAGGAGTCTGCAGTCTAAAGAGATACTGCGTGGTAACTGCATCAGAAATGGAGCACAGTTATCACCTTTCCCATTCAGAATGGATGACGTTCTCAGTATACCTTCTTCTAAAGGTTAATTACATGTTATTCATGATTTCAAAGCCTCCCCACTATTCTTAATCTTTTGTTACGAAGAAACTAAAAAGATCAGTAATTTAAACATGGAAGTAAGCAAGCTATCATGAATAACTGACCACGGGCCAGTGCCTTCTCAAAAGTACTGTCTTGGAGCACTTGAAATAAAAGATTATCAAAACCATTTATGTCTGGAATACTACCTAAAACCTGTCTAGGATATAACCAGATACTTACCAAAGATACTTGAGTTAGCACTGCTAGTATCCCTTCAATTCACAGCCTAACAAAAGTTCAAGGACATAATCCTGCTGGGAAAATAATGAACATCTTTCTACAACTTTCTACAAAAAATGACGACTACTGAAAACGTTCCATTAGCACCTGGAAACAGATTGTGTTGCTGCTCTACAGTGAATAACGCTGTATGGCATGCCAAAATCATGGCCACTGCTAGTCAGGCACGGTGAAAGCAAGCTTCACTTTTCGGGTGGTCTCCTTGGGACAGACTTTCAGAGTAAGCTGCTCCACTGTAGTATCAGCTAAAACACTTGTAAGCCCTCGAAAAAGATGTTGCCTGTTTACTCGTATCTTCCAAGTCATGGAATAAGGACAATCGAGACAGCAACCACAGAGAACTTGCTGCCAGCTAGAGCATGAGCGGTAAATAAACCTTCCCTCCCTGACAATCATCTTTTATAAAGTCCTAGTCTACAAAAGGTACGTACTCTAGATTTTTAAATGTCTGTATGCCTTGGAAATCTATATGACATAAACTTTTGCCTAAAAATCAATTCTGAGTTACGATTTGATTAGCAGAAAATTGCCATCACATTTGTTTCTACATTTGTCTACCTCATGTCCTTTTCATTCATAGGCTGGCCGATTTAAGCTTTCTTTAAAAACTCCCCAAGAAAGTCTGTGACATTAAAATGTCCTTTGATGCTCTTTCTCTAAGCAGTGAATATTAACAGTTATGGTGACCCTGTTCCCTAATGTGTCTCTGTTGGATCAATAGCAGTTAAGTGCCACTGTTTTACAATTAAAAAGGGGATCATTTTAAATTTAAAAGCTCATAGCTAATTTTCTTCTTGGCACTTAATAGCATAATTCATTTTTGAAAAACCACATAGGGAGAGCATATACTTTATTCTTTGTCGACAGCCTTATCGGGGCTAGTTTCAGTACTCACTGTTGCATTATGTATAATTTACAGCAATGCCCAGTCAAGCCGTCCACATGGCAGGAAGTGTCATATTGCTCCTAAACATGAGTTTGATCCGCAGGCAAAAGTAGAGGAAGAACCTGCTGGTTTTATACCTCAGTGAAGATTTTTTTGATAGGCATTTTGTAGTGAATCACTTGCAGTGTTTTATTTTTGCTCTTTCTGAACAGACCAGGCCTCAGCTCTTTGTAGGCTGGCTGAGATGTCTGTGCTCTGCTCGAAGAAGCCAGGCAGAAGTTTCTGAAGTCTTGTACGAGTATCTGCAAATCCACAGCAAGAATGCTCATTTGCCATCAGGGCTAAGGATTGCAATGTCTGGAGCTGGCTCGAGTTATTCACAGCAGTTGTACCAATGGGCTTGGAAGCCACATAACCTGCCCTAGCAAGAATACTTTGAATTGAATGTAACAATTGACAACAACAGCCTCAAAATATCCATGGCATCCCCTCAGAAAAACATTTACATACACTCTACTTCCCACCTTTTCCCATCAAAAGAAGAAAATTCAACTACACTTCTATTTCCTAAACAAAGCAAGATTGTTTTGGAAAAAGTTCTACAAATATCAAAATATTCTGCATCAGTTTAATTATTAATGCCTACACTGTAAACAGATACTAGTTTCCCTGACCCTTTGTAATATGCACAGTAACAGAAATGGGGAAAATTAGGGAGTTGCATGATCTTTTCAAGAGCTGCAGTTTTAAAATTGTTTCTTGTAGCTGGGATTTTGTAATCCGTAAATTCAGGAGCACCCCAATCTCCAGACAATACCACCTATTTTCAAAGTGGACACAGAACTGAGAAAAGTTTAGGACTACACTAAAATAAGAGGTGTCATTCCCCAAACTCCAGAGATCAGCCTCGTTTGACACCACAGGAGAGAGAGGCACACGGTTGCAGCTAACTGCATCAATACTTTGTATGTGATTACAGTTACCGCTGAAACAGTCACAGCAGCATGAAGGCAGCGCTGGAGAATCGTCATCTGATTGTTTTACAAACTTTGCGAAGAAGAAACCTTCTCTTCTCCGTTCCCCTTTCCCCTGGATAGTAATATGTGAACTCTAAAAGATATTTACGGAAAACAGCACTTCTGGCCCCCAGCTGACACTGACGTTAGCAGACAAATAAGCCTCCCTCATTTACAGGTAAAGGCTAGCTGGGGCTTTTAACGTAAAAGCCCATATTCATCCTGAATTAAATAAATTCTCTTTTAACAAATCACTGCTGTGCATTAGTAAAAAAAAAAAATAACTGGAGCCACTGAGCTGCTGCAGTATGATAAAGGCACATCAAACAGAGGAAATGTTCGGGTTAATGCAAACTGGCTCCCTCCGGGGACACTCTCACCCAAATGGTCATCTCTGTAACCCAAGTCATCAAGGGGACGAGGAGGCTGGAAATGGCAGTAGATCAGGTTCTAACAAAGTGTGCTGGTCTAACACCACTGTACAACACAATTAACTCCTTACACCAGGCACTGCCTTGTTTCTGCCACGTTACGCTTCTCACATTTCACGTAATAGTGTTTGCAGAGTGCTCCCAGTTTTCAATTAGCCAGGCTCGCCCTCCCCCTCACATTCATCTGTGCTGCTCTGACTCAGTGCACCGCTTGGAAGTTGAGTCTTACGGATACAAACTCTCAAAGACACTGGTGGCAGGCTTGCCTTTTTATTATTTTATTTTTTAAAGCCAGTCGTTAGATGTAATTTATTCTATACACTTCTGAGGAATCAATTCAGGGATGTAACCTCCCTTTGCTTTCCTGCCCTAGGTGTACAAGAAATTAGTATCCAAATAAGTAGTAACCACTTCATCTGCAGAATAACCTTTCTGTGAGTGTCCTTCTACCTATTGATTTGCTGATCTCCATCACAAAATCTCAAACTACTGCTTCATACCCTGCTTCTCTTTGAAGTAGACTTATATAATTGCATACAGATAAAAAAATCAAAGACCCAGGACTTTTGTCTCCTCTCTCTGTGCCCTACAATGAACACCACAATCACATCTACCTTTTTCGTGTAATTATCCTTTTATATCCTTTCATACCTATGTGAAATGTGTGCCTTTTAGCCAGGAGAGATGAGATGGAGCATTCTACAGGCTTGGTTTTCATTAGGTACTAAGTGCTAAGTACTAAGTACCTGCAAGATAGTCAGTCAGCTCAGGAAATACACCATGTGATTTTCTAGGACTGCATTACTGTGTTTATGGTGCAGATACTGTATTGTCACTTGAAACTGTCATGTAATACATGATATCAAACTCTCAAAGTTACGGAAGGTTCAGATTTAAGGTCTGGTCCCTGACAGAATTACAGTTTATTTGAAAACTGCAGACACTGAGCTCAATGGCTCAACAAGACATAGCACTTCCTTGTAAATGATCCGAAATCCTTAAGCAGGTTTGTCTTTAGTACCCCAGTTTAAAAGGATGTTGAGAAGTAACCAGACCAGCCTCTTGTAAGAGATTTTTTACACATCTCATCTCAAACCTCACAGGATATGAAAACCCCAGACTGTGGAGCAAGAAATACTCTATCACGTAAAACCAGATGCAAATGTGGTTCATGCTCTCAGTTTTCAGAGCTGGATGAGAAACTGAGCTAAAATAATCTCCTAAAACTCAAATTTTATTACAAGAAATTGGTTGCTTCCAGTTGCCTGATATAGAAAAAAGAACTTAAGATGTGCCTTCCTTGCTTTCTTTTTTTCCCCTGTATTTCTGAGAAAATGTTAGATGAGAAGGAGTGAAAATTACCATTTCTAAAATTTTCATGCCCCAGGAATATCAGTTGGGAATGAAGATTAAAACTGTGTTTTAGTATATATCTAACTACTTCTGCTCTGTCTTTATTGTAGCAATTGGAAAGGTAGCTTTTAATCAGTGATATTCAGCATGGCACAGGATCCTTTGTGGCAGCCCAAGAAATAAAAGACTTAGGGAAGCAAAACCAGGAGAAGCTTAGCTTCGGCGTTTGGTCTTGTGCCGGAAAAACCTCCAGCTCAAACCAGTCACCCTTAGCTTGGAAAAGCAATGAGCTGAAGCTGATTACTCTCAGGCAGGAGCCTGAACCAGGACTGGGAATTACTCCCTGCGTACTGATATTTTACCAGACATTTAGGCACGTTGACAGTAAACCTTTTCTCATGGTATTTCCACCATCTGGAACTTCCCCAAATAGGTCTACATAAGAGTCTGGGTATGACCAAGCTGTGTGTAGAAATAGAACCCTTCTGAATATGAATTGTAAACAAAAGTATCAGCTGGAGGAGTCTGACCTCTACTCTTTGCCAACATTCCGACGTCTGGAGAAAGAATCATATTTTTGGTGCTATACGTTTTCAAAACACTCAGGAAGGTCTGAGGTATCAACCAGGCTGCAGACCTGATCTGGAGGCCAGAGGCCCCCCTGCTGACTTTGTGGATTTGGATCCGGGCCACGGAGAAAGAGCAATTCTTTCAGCTTGCATCAGAAGACAATTGCCATTTGTAGGCAACGTGTGAATATTCAGGGGACTTTATTGCACTGAATCCAGTAAAGTTTTACTCTGTATTAAGTTATTGCAATGTTTGAAACTGAGCTACAAAATTTCAATTAAAAAAATCAGTAAATTCCATATGGCTCCCAGGTGTTCCTCAACCTGTTCCCCAGTTTCCCCTTTTCCACTCACCAGAAAAAAGGGATCTGCATTTATACACAGGATACCCTTCCCTCTGCCTCCATCCTGATATTATTGTATGCAGTGCTGCAGACAAAGGTTGGAGCTGCCTGCACAGTACGGGCCCAAGCCTGCTTTCCCATCATACAACATTTACAGATGTTTTCAGGAAATACGCTCCAGGCAGGTAAAGAAAAGGAGTAAACTTCTGGGCTTTCCTCTATATTCATCTTTCCTCCCTTGTCCCAACATCCATGTATAATTCATTCTCCATTCAACCCCAAGATGACCACATTCCTAAAGAGGCATGAAGTCAGTCAGGATTTATGTTAGACCTGGCTGGGTTATTTTTAAAGTACACTTATTGGTTTTTCTTTCATTCGGTTAATCTAACCACACAGTGTTCAGGAAAACCCAAACCTTAGAGGTACTATCTTAGAAGTCACTTCCAATACTTTCCTTTTATTTATAACGTTGAAAACTCTTGTAGCACAGAAAATCTTAATACCTTTTTTAATTTACTCATTTATCTTGAAAGAAGGAAAACAGTAAGATTTAAATTGATTAGAGATTTTCCAATTACAAACCAAAATGGATTGTGCCATATAACACCACAGAAAAAACTCTGTGCTCAGTCAGATTTTCCCTTTTTTTCTTTTAAACTTAGAAATGCAATTCTCTAGATTTCTACTTGAATGTCTGCTGGTATTTTCATTGCTACAGGTAAAACTGTTTAAGCGGGTTAAACAAAAAAATCCCTCCAAACCATGGAAATGATTACCTAAACCTACCTGTGATTTCACGACGAGGTACATCTACTTCCCCACATACAGATTACAGTTGTGAGACCTGTCAGTTCGTAAAGCTTAACTGTTTTCCAAGTACCCACAGACATTGCAGGAAAAGTCAAGGACAAAAAACCCGCATCTCATGTGTCAGTGAAAAGAATCACACACAGGAGCATTTTGGTTGGACAGGACCGTTAAGATCATCGAGTCCAACCATCCGCCTGCACTGCCAGGGTCCCTAACCCATGTCCCAGGACTAGTATAACAAAAAACATTCAAGACTCAATTTTCTGGAATATATGTTTTCACCTTTAGTGAGGAAAACATTGCACACCTTTGCCCAGGACATCTTGACACTTCAGCCCAACAGTTACTGAGCCCTGTTTAGTCTTCTCATTGGTCACTGTTCTCCTCCTCTGTGTGTTCTCCAGACTGTACTGTGTTTTCTCACTCTGCACTCTTAAATTACCACTCAATACAGCTCCCATTCAGCCACTAAACCTTTCCAAAAACATAGGTGACAGTTGTCTCAGGACAACTCTACTTCCTCCTTCTGGTCCTTTATGCTAGGTTTGATGCCACACAATTTCCTAAATATGGATACTTGCCATGGCAACAACTACAGCACAGTTCTGCAGAACTCTCCCCTTAAGTGGCTTAATGGATGTGGTATTTATTCCCTTTCTGAAGATTTAGCTTCAGTGACACATTAATACAAACATAAACGGAGCTAATATTTGTGTGCTTCTTGGGAATAACAAAGGCACGTTTATCTGATGCACACAGAAAAGACATTTTTGAACCTCATTAATACATGAGTAGAAGTCAATGGAGGAAAATGGATCTCGTTAACTGGCTTCTTGGATACCAATAAGCATCTCATTTGCCTTAAACATATCAACCTAGCAACACTATTTATTCAATATAGAATAATCAGTGACATTAGAGAGGCCCAGCATTGCACACAGAGGAATGATTAATCTATTATTCATTCCACAATAAAGACTCTGAGGGATTTACCATATGAAAAGTGATATTCAGAAAAGGAGTGGTATTTTTTTTTCCTGACCTGTATGGGAATTCCTGTCCTGTGGGATGAATTCCATTGAATAACATTGAGAGTTTTGGTTGTGGGTTGTTTTTTTTCCTGAAGTACCCTTCTTCCCTGCAAGGCAAGAGATATTTCAGAGGACTAGAACTGAGTATGAAGACACAGGCGGGCACATTAGTGTCTACAGACTGTACCACTTTTATGCCTTCTGAGAAGAGGCGGAATTGTGTTGATACGAGAAACAGAAGCATCTTCTTCCTGGCTGGTGTCTGTCTTGCCAAGTTGGTTAGTGTTGATGTAAGCAGGTATGCGCAAACTTCAACAGGGACACTTGAGAAAAATAACTGGAAGCCTCACAAGAGATAGTCTTCGTAACTGCCAGAGGCCTGCTCTCCTCAGCCAGAGGGAAATCCTTACATTGCACCCAGAACCAAATACCTCTGAGGACATTTTCCCTGCACAATTCAGTGCAAGGTGACACCACTCCACTAGCTCCAGAACCAGAGTGCAACCAACTACCTTCATGAAGGCCAGTAAACAACTAGGCTGTGCACCTGCTTCGACTAGTTTAGATGCAGCCATTATTTTTTTTCACCAACTGTTTAATAATTATTAAGAATCATTCTGCTAACACTGCAGTAACAGCGATGGCCTGAGCAACACCCCATCAGTTACGCAGCCCAACACAGGAACAGATGCACAGTTCTGTGCTTAATTGGTGTCAAGATGGCACCTAAAAAGCAGTTATTTGAATATAGATTTAAATAACAGGACAGGTGACTTGCAAGAACTACATGTGCATTTGTGTGGAAAGTTTGTGATTCTGTTTCAAAGACCAAAACTTTTTCAATTTCTTTTTTCCAGCAAGTTTCTCTGACAAGTTAAGAGGCCATTATACGAGGGAGAAATTTGACTAAGTAAGCACTAAGTAAAAATTGTAGAACTGGGATTTAGATCATGAAACTGTCCAAAAGGCAAGTTGTTATTTGATTTTGAAATGTAATTGAAAATAAGAATAATGAAGATAACTCCAATTACTCTGGAATGGCCTTCTGCTCCTTGCAGGGTATGCAGTGATTAACTAGCCTTTTATAGCACTTCATTTTTTCTCCCCAGTGATGGAAGATTTATCCAGGAATCCTTGAGTAAGAATAATTTGTTTTGGCAAAGATATTTGTAATAGAGTGAAGGGAGGGTGCCAAGCTCTCTCTCAGACAACCCACCCACTCAGATGATCCGTTTTCTGCGGGCTGCCAGCAGAGGCCAAGAGAGAAACCTGCGGAGGAGGATCCTCCACGCCAGTTTTGAACAGGCTAGCACAGCAGAATGCAGAAGACTGCAACTTCTACCATTCCGGCTAGCCCAAAATTAACCTCAGGGCCCACCTCAAGTGTACTGGCTCCAGCACACCCGTAAACACCACTGAACCGAGTGTTTATGGACAGCAAGCTGCACTTCTAAGAACCTCTGGTGAATACTCCCACTTCACGTTGTTGGGCTCTGAACAGGTAGACCTTGGTGGTACATTTCCTTTCCTTTCACTATTAATTTTGGAGGCTAATACAGTCCGACTGATGTGCCTGTTGTCTCAAAATGCACTACTGATACACCAGACTAAAAGCACTGGTAGCTTCTCTCACCAGGGTCTCTCTTCTTACCCCTTGTCACCCACGTGCATCTTGATTGAACTCCAGAGATGGAGCAAACACGTGACTTTTTGATGACCGAAATAAGGGTGCTGGTTTATGCCACAGTTTAGTTTAAATTATGCGAAACTCTGGGATACACAAAGCATAAAGAAAGAGAGAGCAAGGACTTTAACTGAATTCACGATCGAGTTCAACTGACTCGCTAAAGCCCTAGAACAGCTGAGCAGTTCTGCATTCTGCTAACATAATCCACCTCCGTCCACGCTGCTCTCCGTGAGTCACACGCAGACCCTTGGTGCAGGAGAGGCAAGGAAACACCACAGAGCAGGTAGCTGAGTTAGAGTCTCCTTTTGGGCCTTATATTGACCATGAAAACAGTCAATATTGAGATAGGATTATTTCAACTATTATCATTAACAATAAATTGTAGATAAAGGAAATGTTTTCACTGGGAAATTTCAGGGTTTGTGCCAACTAGCTGCATTTGTTCCTCTGCTGCTGTCAATAACTGTTTACTTTAGACCTTTCTCACACAGGAACCATTCCCTGCTGCTCAGCCCACAGCAAAGGGATTCAATTGGTTAGGCTATCGCTCCTGTAAGAGTTTGCATTTTTGGGTTCCTGTCCTCTGAATTAACTTGTAACAGGGGCAATTAAGCAGCAGAATCATGTACCCTACAATCAGAAATTCAGGTCCTCAAAGCTTTAAGCTATAGATGCTACAGAACAAGGCAGACAGCCAGTGCTGGAACCAGACCTGTAGCAGCTCTTCCCTGCTGGGATGGCTGACAGCAACAGCCCGTCAGCACCAGGATGTGCCTTTCCCCGTTGGAGGATGTTCTCACAGCCTGCAGCAGGGCAGCCCACCAGCAGCCCTCACTCCACCGCCCAGCTCTGACCCCATTCCCCAGCATGTCAACACAGCAGCTCTCCCTTACCACTGTTTCTTCCCCTCCTACCTGCCCAGTCCTCTAATCCTCTGCTTCCCAGGGCCTTAGCACCTCCTGCCCCCCTCCCTCTCCGCAGTGCCTATTCCCTGGCTGCCATATACGCACCCGCAGTCGTGCTGAGATACAGCTTGTGCCATGCAATGAATCCCCTTCCTCATCCAAGTCAACCATCGTGGACCAAAATGGCACCCGCAGCCTCCAGGAGGGGCTGAGTGCAGCAGGGTGGGAAATAAAGGCTTGCACTGGTCAGGTGATGGCACTGGAGCCCTCTGATTGGCTGAGCCACTGAGGGCCAGCAACTGGCTCCATGGCCGTGGTACCTCAGGGTTTGGAGGGTGGGAGGGGCAGCCCAGGGCTGGGCAGGTGCCTCCCATCATACAGGGCTGGGCAAACAAGTGTCTGAAATGTTCTCTGGACCCCTTAGAAACAGCAAATTTTCTGTGCAGCCCCCCCAGCTCTGGGGGGGCTTTCCTGCACGGTGCTGATAGCTGGGGGCTGGGGGCAGGAGAAGCGTTCCTCAGAGCAGTGGGCACTGCTGGTGGCAATAGGGAGAGCCTGGAAGTCGCGGGGGTTCTCCACGAGCGAGACAGGGCCTATGTCTCATTGTTCCCACGCAGTAACGATCAATAGAGATGTAATTACTACCGTCGCTTTTTGGCATAGCTAAACAGGGTAGCACAGCTTTCTGCTGGTTCTTCCACTAAGGATGCAGCTCTGCAAACCACTCCTTTTATCCTTCTTTACATATTTATTACAACTCTTTAGACTGATCCATGCAAACTAAATGAAAGCAACCAATAGAAAGAGGCTGGCTTATGCCAGCAATCCCCAGTCTGTCAAGCGATCACTGAAGATTGGACAGGTCCTGATGAAATAAATGTTGGCTGCTGACTCTTCCAATTTTGCAACACTCCTCTGTGTCACTGGAGCAGCCTTGTCCAAGATTGAGATATTTGCAAACTGTCATCTTTCATAAATATCTGCCTTGAGTGACACTTTGCCCCCCTCCATTTCCCTTTGAAATGTACCTAGCTGGCACGGAGCCTGCGGGATTTCATTGCTTGTGATAGGTGATTAGCAAAGAGATGATTTCCTCCTCCCTCCCCCTCCTCCCCTCTGCCAAAGGGCTGAGTGACAGGTCCAAAAGGCGAAAGGCAGACTGGGGAAGCAAATCTGCCAGAGGCAGAAGTGATGACACTCCGAAAACACTTCATTCATCTTGCCAAATTACAGGCTGGGCTGGGGACTGCTGGGGACTGGAGGGGGGGTGGTGGTGGATAATCTTTTGCGTTTGCCTCGCATGCTCTCTGCTCAAAAACATTGCGAAGCAGCTCCTGAAGCTTGAAGGATGCACCCCAAACCCTTCAGCTTGTGCTCCGTAACGCTAACAGGCGAGCTGCTACCTGGCTCGCGTTAGTAGCTTTCTGACGAAGCGTATTAACTGTCTTAGTCACGGATGTCAGCTCCCTTTAGCTCTCGCAGGCTTCCTGCCTAGACGTCAATAATTGGGGCTGAGAGGGAATTTCAAAAAGCAAAATTAAGCCGTAAGCGTCTGGCCCTCCCAGACAGTGTTGTTGGTGCTCACTGTACAGCAGCGGCTGTATTTAACAGTATTCAGTAGGGAGCCGCAACCCAGGTATTTGTGGTTAAGAAGTTACCTGTGTCTGTTTGGGAAGGCTCCAGCCCTTGGGCAGGTAATTAGGGAATTAACACAGGTGGGAGCCAGCGATTATGCTGGGTTTCTGTGAGCTGTGATGTCTTCTGAACAACAGCGAAAATTAATTGTGTGTTGGACAAAGTTCTGCACAAAACTTCTTTTTTTTTCACGAAGAATACCAATTTGGCGATGTGAAATCCATTGGACTATTTATTTCTTTCTCACTTTTCCTTAAAACATTATCTAGAGAACGGGATTATTGGGGGGGGGTTAATTTAGGGATTTTTTTTTCTATTTCTTGGTTTGAAGTGGACGTCTGTCATAAATATAACTACTTTTTTAAATTTACTTTTAACGGTTTAACATTGAAATGCTTCAGACTTGCCAATTAAATACTTCAACCCAAAGTATTTTCCCTGAATTCTCAACATGCCTCACGTCTACACTACTTATGTTTTCAGACTTGACAATTCTTTTTAATAGTGAGGCTACCAACAAAGGAAGTTACCTGCTTTCCTCCTGCCTTTGCCCATGTCCACTGTGAGCACTGATACATCAGCGAATCTCAAATTCACTCTTACAAGTGAAGAACAAGTCAGTTATTTCAGCTGGTGCAATTGAAAGTCTCTCTTCTGTCATCTTGAAGTACTTCAAGAGACACAGAAACCACTCCTGAAGAATGAGAGAGAATGATTTTATTTTTAATAACACATGAGAGTTTGTTACATTTCAAAGGGAGGAGACCGGATTCTGGCCTCTTCTGTGCTAGTCTAAGTCCTAACGTGCACTCAAATCTAGGCTTGATGCTAATGTAAAAACTTATTTGATAACTTTTGTTACATCAGGACCTAAATCTCAAATAAATGCTGATGTCACTTTTCATCTCAAGTCTTGGCTAGCCTTCTGTAGCATCCTTTCCCGACGGTATCTCTCAGATATATTGAAAATGGAGACTAGGGCATAATGAAGTGAATTCCTAATTACAAAATAGACTCCTTCTACAGGACTAAATCAAATGTCTACTCTAGACAGGAGAAATACAATCTAAAATGAGCTTAGCTGATCATGACAGAATCAAACAAGTCAGAGATGGAAAAGATGAACAGAACTCTCTGTCCTGGAACTGTTTGACACAACTGTTTGATACTGGTTTCCTGGGTATTAATTTGCTACCAGGATTTTTTGTAGCCATGCAGATTTTAAACAGTATTTCTACTCTGTTAAGTTCTATTCAGCAGAAGTAATTCTGAAGAACATGAAAGTGACAGTTGACTTCAAACATAGTATGGTTCCCTTCATCTCTTGAACACTAAAGAAGTGCAAAATTGGGACTCTAAACCTGCATGCTGGATGCCCTCTATCCAAATGAGCCAGTACTCAGTATTGTCAGCTGGAAAAGAAATTTCAAGACAGCAAAATGATTAGATTTTTTCCTTATTGAAAGAGCTTTTTATTCTAAATTGGAAAATGACCATCATTTGGTGTCAGAGCCCAGGAGAGCCATCAAACATGAAAATAAATCATGGGAAGGATCAAAGTCAGCCAACCTTTTCTGGTATATTTCAGTACTAAAAATTGTGCAAAAAAACAACCAACCAAACAAAAAAAAACCAAAAAAAACCCCCAACAAACCAACCAAATCCTGATGCCATTTATTTTGAAAACTTATGTTCTATCATCACTCAACAATTTACAACTTTAAACAGTTAACTGAGTCTCAGTTACAGTGTGAGGTACACCAGCATAACAACATAATACCCTCCTGCCCACTTCAGACTGAGAAACCTGGAAGGGAAGTCGGAATGAGCTTCTCAAACACAAACACCAAGTCTGTGATAGAACAGAGATTAAAACCTGGATGTCCTTTGCTTCCCTTCAGCAGTGTTAACTAGCTCGCTGTTTCACATGTGTTTGCATACACCCAGATGTACAGTCACACACCACACACACAGAGTCAACAGAAAAAAAACCGGAGGGAGCATATGGACAGTCAAACCTGAATGTCAGCACTTGGACAAATAATGCAGTTCTGCACTAAAGAGGTGTTCATGTGGAGTTGAGGCATCTCCATCCATAATTGCAATTAGCTTAATTATTTTCCCCTACAATATCAAATAAAAAAGGAGCAAAGGAATTCCTCATCCACAGTCACTTGGTGTGTTGGGAGCCTTCTCTTGGGGAGTAGGAGCTGTGCACTATGACTCAGCACAGTTGAGGAGGTGGGTGCCTGCCAGCAGAAGAGCAGTTGAGGTTGTTGCTCTCACCTGGAGATGTCTCCCTGGAGCTGTGGAAGAGGCTCCCAGTCTGCAGAGAGGAACAGGGCTCAGGCATGTGTTCCGGATTTCCCAGTGGTCAGCCACTTCCAAGGGCTTCAGCCACATACTGACTCTAGGTGGCTCTGCATTAAGCTGATGGGGTGTCTATGGATTTTAGTGAGCGCAACCGTCTAATTTCTGGAGATTGAGGAGAAAGTTAGGAGAAAGTGATAAATGCTACATATGTGAGCATGAGACATCCTGTAACCCATCTGTCCACCTACAAACACATGCCTTGTACACATGACAAGCTAATTGTGCATTAATCAGGATATAATCTCATACTGCTAATGCAAGTCATGATGTAATTTTACCTTTACTACTCACACAACTATGGCCATTACTATCGCATAATAAATTGTATCACTTCAGACTGATGAATGACACTAGTTAATGTATCTCCACCTAATCTGAGTATTTCACATGGTGATGTAGCATTACTCTGATTTGTTCTTTACCCAGGGAAGCTGCCATATAGTTGTCTTTATGTCTTCCTTGGACTTTTTCAGAACACTTGTAACAGAATTAAAAAAAAAAAAAAAGATGTTTGCTTTTATTGAAAAATAAAAAGGAGGAGCTGTTACCAGAGGCAGTGATTTGCTTCCTTTAGAACATTAATTCCTTTTCAGCAAGCCTAGCTCTGAACAGAAAGATATACTTCAAGCAACAATAACCAAAAATGCTGACTTGGAATCGAACCCACGTTTGGCCTTCCCTCATGTTTGATGCAAGAATAAATAATTGCACAACCACACCACTCCCACAACATGTACATAGGCCCTCTTGTTACGTTGCAAACAATATAGATGTGGCTAGAAAGGAAAATTTGTGTGTCAGAATTCTACAGTCACATTTTTCCTAGCTTTTGAAGCTCGCCTCTACACGTACATCTGTGTCTGACCCTCACTCCTTAAAGCTTTTTAAAGTTCTGGATGGTGGGGTCTTTTCTTAGAACACTTTTTGGTGATAAACATGAAAATGCAAAGAGGGACCATAGATCTAGAATGAGTTATTTTTCTAATGTTTTCCATTAAGCAGCAGCTGCTGTTACCAAGCTGTCATCTTTGTTGCTAAGGAGATTTTGTGCGCATGCCAGAACGGGACTGGTTCGCTCAGTGCGTCCACCCTTCTGCTGGGGAATGTCACCGCATTGGTGAACTGCTGGATGTTGGGCTGAGCAAGCTCCTTCCACCGACTTCAATGGGAAAGGGGCTGCAGGAGCAGAATTCCTGGCTAAGGTCATCAGCACCGCTTGTCCACACCACATAGTCCTCCTGAAGTGAAAAATATTAAATGTTTCATTTTGACATTTGGAAAATTTAAAACATCCCGATTTTTCATTCCAAAAGACACTTTAAATTTTGCATGCAGTTTTCCGCCTTTTCTTCAAGGGAAACAACAGATAACCTAAGTAAGATATGAAACGTTTCAGGCAGTACCCAGCAACATATTCTTATTTTGACTCAGCCAGCAAACCAAAACCAGTAATCAACTGTCTGTGCAATGCCAACCGGTGACTTCAGAGGAACTTCTCCTGCCCCTAAATGTTGTGCAAGTGTGAGAGAGCTTTGCTGGCCGGCACAGAAGACAACAGAGGTGTTATGCACAGAGAAGTGTTCACACTCCAAACACAGAAACAAAGGCCTGTTTATTTCTGCTATCATACTCAGCGGAGAACATACCGCCTTTCCAAGCGCAGCATTTTTCCAGTCTACAAGGTAAGACCCCAAGACAGTTAGAGATACCTTTTCCCTTGGTTAGCGCGCTGTGATCGGTAAATAGTTTCTGAGTGTGTAATGGACACAGTCAGAAAGGTAAAATGTTCACGATTCTTTAATACACTGGTAGGAAAACCTTACCAGTTTAGTAGTGAAACACAAATGGCAACAGGTCAGATCAAATTTCTCGTGTGGTGTAAAGATCATAAATGCAGTTCCCAGGGCTACCTCGACTTTAATAAAATGAAGTCATCCATGTGCTGCTTTGTATTAATATTGCAACTAAGTTTAAGCATATATAAGCCATGATTTTTCCTCAAGTGTTAAATCAAATTGAATCACAGGTTTTTATGAGTGATAAAATGATAATAGACCAGATCTGGTCAGCTAGGATAATAACTTGATTCAGTACTTGGGATGTAAGTGTTTAAGGTTTCCACAATAAAACTGTAATGTTATACCCTAAAGTGTGTTAATAACATTAAGTGATGTAACAGTGAAAGCAAAGTGACAGAATGTAATACCCATAGGGCCATCATAATAGAAATAATTTATAATGTAACAGCAATAAAATGTTTAATGTTATCTCAATCCAGTCCTGTCCCCATGTCTGGGGTTTCAGATTACACGTGATTTTTTTTTCTATGCATTTAAGTGTTAACTTAAAATAATTAAGAAAATGGTTTTCAAAGTAGAAGAGCCTTTCAAAGTTGCTGACCTGATAATGATATTATTAACTCTTTCCTTCCTACCGAATTCCCCTGTGGCTGATAGCTGATATAGAAGGAGGTAAATCTTTTCTGCTTCCAATGTAGATAATTTTTTTCCTTTTAAAAGCCACTTACAGTGATCAAGGAATGTGTAGGACTACCATACTGTGTGAAAAAGTGTCTCACTCTCACCATTCTCACACCTAAACACAAAAAAAGTTGTGAAAAAGTTTGAACAAACACCCAGTAAACTTCATCTCACTGCAAACATGTAATATTCACGTATGGGACTATCTGCTAGAGGATGAGGAAGGCAATAATGTGTCTTCCATTCTCATCACGGCAAACCAAAATATGGCATGGAAGAGCCTGCTTAAATATAGAAAATGTCCTTACTGGCAAAGTGCTGGGATGAGTTCCCTGGAGGGCCCACGGGATCTTCTACACTCGACACCTTTAAGAGCAGAAATGATCAAACATTTCCCAAGAAGTGTGAACATAATGTAGTTTATTGAACATCTTCATAGAGGGGTAGATCAGGGAATCTCATATATATGGCACAAAATTACTCTCTCCATATCTTACAACATAAATATCTTCTCTGGAACCTCACTATAGAGTGATGTTTAGTTTCTCTGAAGACAGCTGCCTTCAGGATGTAAGGAGCTTTTTTCGGTCTTCATTCTTTTCAAAACATTTGAAAAGTACTAACTGGACAGACATGTATACAGATACTGCAAAATGCGTATAGAAACATACCTTTTAGAAGTGAACTGAAAACAATCTTTATTACTTACAACAGGATTTATTTGATTCAGGGAAAGGTATAGTTTTATTCCTTCTCCCTGGCCAAGCTGCCTTCTAAGAAAACTAACTGCTTAAGGCAGGCATACTGAGGACTTTCTGCAAAGTCTGCCGTGGCTCAGAGGAGCCTCGCTAGAATAAATTCAGCATCCGAATTCTCTTGCAAACCCATCCAACCCTGTATCTTGAGAAAATACTCCAGCATCAGACATACACCATAGTTACTGTGCAATTAAGAAAAATCCTCCGACTCTCAGGTTCTCTCCAGACCCACTGGGGACTGCAGAAAAAAAACCAAACCCTGGAACTGAACAAAGCAGCAGCTTATCATCTTGAGATATGCGGGGTTAATCGTCCCTTTAAAAGCAAATGTATTAGGAAAATATTAGATCCTTCGCCCTCTGTGACATAATTACACAGACTTCTGATTAAACAGAGGCGCTCATTAAGTAAAACATTTTATTTTAGTTTCTTGTTGGTTGCTGGTATTATTGGGCTTCCCGCCCAATTCCAGCCAGGCTACCATATGAACAGTGAAAACAGCCAACATTGTTAATACGGTAACAACAACAACACTTGGCACTTCCATCGTTCCCTTGATCTCAACATCTTAAAGCAATTTACAGATATTACTTGGTTGCACCATGTGACAAAATTGTCGAGCAGGTAAGATTGATCACCCTGATTTTACAGATGGATAAAGCAGGGCAGAAAGGTATTCAATTGGCTTTCCCCAGCTGCTAGAAGGTAGTGGTAAGATCCGGAAGTCCTGAAGAGAAACCACTTGGAATTTCTGCTTCAACAACGACTGGACTTTTTCCTCCCTCCTTAATTGCTGTTGTCCTTTATTGGCTATCTGTAGCAGAAGAGGGCTTGTGCCATGAAAAATCAAGTGGGGATGAAAATTCCACTGAAAAGGCAATTTAAAGCATCGCTTATTTGTAGTTGAAGAAAGCCCGGTTCAATTTCTCTCCAAATAAATTAGTGTTGGTTTATATAAAACAGTAAGGACCTAGTTTTGGCCAGCTAAAAAAGCCCACAAAGTTTGCACTGGGGGATAAAGATGTAAGTGGTAGAGGGAGAAGGATGTTTTAGTTCCTAGCTCACCAAGTCCGTCTGGCTATTCAAACACACGTAGAGAGGCTTCCTTGCAAAGCTTCCAGTTGTGGAAATTTAAGAACATTTTTACATGGAGTCTAGAAATACGTTTATAAATGTGCAATCTCTGAGTTGCCAATAGCATTTGGTCTCCAAAGCCCTCCCACCCTCCTAATCTACTTCTGTTAAAGAACTTCACTCGGTGGCTGCGAAGGGGGCTCTGGCAGACTAGAATCTGGGTATGGACGTTTGTGGCCAAACTTACAAAACGAGGCTCCCATCTCCAGATGTACAGACATACCTTCAGCCTGGGAAAGAACGAAAGGCTTTTGTCTTGCATCTAAAAACTCCTCATATGTTGAAAGCTGAGCAGAACTCAACGTTTGCTGCTCATAGTATTGCTTCAGGAGAAAAATTCTGCAGAATATACAGTTTCACTTCACACAGACAGAGTTTAATCCCTAAGCTTGATAAATAGTTCTCAGTGGTGTGCTGGATAATAAAGAGTCTCACCGGTCATTTGCCAGATTTCTGCTATAGCCAAATAATTCTGTTTGTCTTTAACCTAAAGGAGAGCTTTGACATCTAAGAGCCTTACGTGTTAAACTCACCTTAGGCGCTGAGGTTTGGAAACAAAATCTCATGCAGTGCATATAAATATCATCTGTATCCAGATTCCATCAATGTAGATTGTAAGTGGCACTGCTGTCAATTATCTGCTACTGATACACCCAACACCCCTGATTTGTAAGTGCAGGTGCCCCTTCCTGGCCACAAAAATAAAAACATCACACCTACGTGTAAACCTAATGGAGTCAGTATTAGAACAAGGTTTTAGGTCTAGGTGCATGTAGTACAATAGTAAGAGGTGGAAACCTGCTTGTCACTTATTCAGCTGGATATGAATGACTGGCTTCAAAAGAAACTCTGGAGCAAAGAAAGATTACAGGGAAGATGACCATGAACTCTCCTTTCCCGAAGGAAGTTCAAAGCTTCCTGATTTAGGTTCTTATCGCACTATAAAGAGGGGAGCAAAGAAGATAAAAATTTAAAAATAAATGATCTTGAAGGAATTATCCTCATCTGAGTGTCCTCCAATATGTCTGGTCCTCTAAGTGTTAAGTGAATTGTAACTAGATCCTAGGGAGACAGTTGCAACCTGGTTATCAGTGGCAGTAAATGGAAGATAATAGCCCCACTAGAGAGTTATGAAATGGCTTGTCTTTGAGCTGCCAAAGTGTTTAGGCTCTCTTTTATTATATTCACAGCAGTAATCCGATATGTCCTGACTTCTGTCATCTGTATGTAATGCTTATCAACTCTCTGCCAGTGATTCACCCCCTTGTCACGGACAATTATTCCTCAAAGTGCTGAGGTTACGACTAAAGCAATATTATGACTGGAAAGAAAATATGAAAGGTGCAGCGCATCACAGCAAGCAATCTTGAAGCTGACGTCAAAGTGAAGGAGAACATTGTTGATAAAATAAGGCGTAACGGGAGTGTTGCACTGTTGCTCCCATAGCAGTCCTGGGCATTGCTAAGGTCAGGCATACACCTGACTATGGTAATGGAAGATTTTCCCATTATTTTATTGGAGCTACATTGTTATACTTCCCTGGATACATGTCTGTCTCCATTTCCATTGTAAGTCTCTATTTAGAACTGCACAGGAAGAGTGTCCCTCTAAATTTGCAGGAAGGAGTACAGCCCAGAAATTAATTTTCCTCCAGAGGATCATGGAATGAAAAGCATAATCTAAGGTCCAATTTGCAGTTGCTGAGTTACCTGAAATGACAGTAACACCTGTGGTAAAGTTCTGATCCAAATATTTTCAGACCAACTTGTTTCAACTCCCTCTTAGATGCCTCAAGCAAAAGCAAAATAAGTTCTTCCACTCCTTGTATTGCTTATGGATTCATTAATCTGTGGAAATGGAATAGATAATCTTGGGCTTGTGGCCAGGGAGAGCAAAAAGGCACTGCTGAAGACAAAGTTCGTGTCCTAGCTGCCATAAGAGCAACGCTGAAGAGCAAAAGGAAACCTGTGAACCAGGGCAGGGCCTTCAGGCACCAGAAGCTCAAGGCCATTGGGAGAGGGTGACAGGGTGCAGTATTTCTTTGTCTACTCTGGTAGCAAGGGGTAACAGTGGCTTGGGAAGATTTGTCAATGGCAATGAGACAAAGCAGCTGGTCAGTAAACATAATGGTGGAGACAGGGAGGCCAAAGAGGGGTGCCAGATGGTCCCAGGGCCAGTCCAGCTGACCAACAGCAGCACCTATGCCCTGCATGCATATGTGGCATCAATCCAGTGCGGGTTGTTAGGTGTCGGTCAGCACATAATTCACTCAGCTAAGGGTTTCAGCCTAAAGAGTAGCAGAAGTGGAGGAAAACAATGCCTCTCTGTGGTGGTGTGATAGTTTTAGGGCTCTAAAAGAATAGTGCATACTCTGGACTTCAGTTCATTTTGCAAACAAGTGGCTGAGCAATATAATTTCCCAGCTTAAAGGGTCACACAGGTCCGGTCGCGAGGTGGAGGAGGGCCCAATGCGAAGGCAAAACAAGTGGGGTAGGAGTACAGAAGGAGGGAGGAGGTGGTCAGGGCTGAAAAAAATTAAGTTACAAATCAGCTGACTAATCAGAAAGTGGAGTCACTTAAGTGTATGCTTCTCCAGCCACAGAGGTGAATGCAAGCCACGTCCTTCTGTAACGTTTGCTGCTGTTATTCAACTGGCCTTCCTGACTGTCCTTGAGAGAGACCTCCGTGCACCAACGGCGAGCCTACATGGGTCTCAAGGGTCGGGAGCAGCAGGGTCAGCTGTGCTTCCACTGGGAGAGAAACAGAGCCTCCTAAAGCAGAGGGGAGAGAGAATGAATCACTGCGTCTTGTCTAATATATTGCTGTAATGTAATATAACAGCCATAACCCCCAGAGTACCATCTGGTGAACTTGTGACTAAACACAGCTTATTTTGCTCAAGGCACACAAGCAATGGACGAGGATGTATTTTATTCCTTTGCTTCACCCTGCCCAAGCACAAGTGGTAACAAAACTATTCCTGGGAACTTCAGATCATCTACAAATCAGAGCTGCGAGCAGTTATTTCTCCCCTACAAAGCACGTAGGTAGCTCGCTCTGTGGGAGGGTGCTCAGCAGCGTAAACTCCTGAGTCTCAGTTATGGCCACCAGAGTAGACAGAGACCTGATCTCAGGTGCTCACCACACGTTTCTGACGCTGCAGAATTCCCTGTGCGTAGGTGGATATTTCATGTGGTATTTCCCAGGGATGCAGGAGACCTGACTCTTCCATGAAGAATATTGGTGCCTAGTTGCTCTGACCTTGGTCAGAGTTAATCCTGCAGGAATGAAAAGATTCCGATATCAGCACTCACTGGAAGAAAAGAGAAGGGAGGAGGGGTAGCCCCCTACTAACATAAAGACATGACCAGTGGCTCTACCGTCAGTTACAGCATTGCTTGTATTTGGCATTATATTATGAAAATATCTATTCAGAGTGGAAAATAAGATCAAAGACAACATTTCCGTAGTGATGACTTCAGCTCCACTTCACTCTGCTCCCTCTCCTCCTCCTGTCCTTCGCGTTTCAAGGCTCTTGCTCTATTCATCCGCTCTGTGCCACCCCAGGTTTATAACATCACATCAACAGCAGCACTAATAACCCGTGATTCTTTTCCCCTATTGTGTTTGTGAGAGTCAGTAATCTGGGCACTACAGTAGCGCAGCACTGAAAAGCTACAGTGTGTTCCTATAGCAACCGACTAATCCGCAGGTGGAAGGTGATTGGGCACCTTTTGCACCGGAACAATAATTTGAAAGATCTTTTTCAGTGTGCTGTTCTTCGGCATGAGTTCATTGTATTGCAACCCACCACGAATCATTATAAGCCCTCATGAAAATGCAGCTGCGGCTGCACAAATCGGAGCAAAGAGAGACGCATCTTCCAGCAACAAGCCCTTGAAATATTTCACGGCAGGTTAAGAGGCCAAATTGTGTATAGTGAGATGTGTTGTAGAGGATAAAACAAAGGGCTAATAATAAGCTGATACTGGCAGTCTCCAAGCCAGGGAATCCCAGTAAAGTGTAAAAGTGTACGTGAACGAGAGTTTTTCTGAGCTGGGGAAGGAAAACAGGCATAATAAAAGAAAGTGCTGGGCAGAGCTCCCACATACAACTCTTCCAAACCAATTACTCCCACCTGGCTATTCCCGTTTCTCCTAAACCATCTCCTGTTACAGAAGATAATTTAATATTCTTTAATGAAAACTTAAGGCATTTTCTTGCTATCTTCAAATTCTGAAATCCTGGCCTGGACTTTAAGGTGATCAGAGATTGTAAAAGTCTCATATTTTTCAATACTCAAACTAAGAACATTCAAGAAATACACAACACCTTTGATCTGAATGTCAGGCTTCTTTATCTTTCTAATGGTAAGTAGGCTGAACTGGGGGTAGGGAGTGATCTTTCGAAGTAAATCATCTTAACCCATGGAGAATGTGCAGCCTACACAATGTCAGAACAAACAGCTTCACATCAGCCTCAAGCAATGATCCCTGGCATCTACAGCCTATGTCTAATTTCTGCTCATTTTGCTTTAAAAACACTGGACTGGAAATACTAGGTACAAATAGAAACCTCTTTAAGGCTAGGCTGTACAAGCACAAGCATTTCTTATACAGCCACTGCAGCGGAAAGCAAGGGCAGATAGTGTAAATGATGCAACGGGCAGTGCCACAGGAAGGCAGAGATCTGTAAACACAAGTGCTTCTTTACATCAGCTTAATCTCTCTTAGAAAGAATGTCTTTATTAAGTGCCTTGACTCAATAAAAACGTCAAAAACTCTCATTGTAGAAATCAGCTCTTTCAAGATCTGTTGGGGTGATGGAGGAGAAATCTTAAAAAGAGAGGGCAAACAGAAGTTGGGTTACTCAGTTATGACTTCTAACATTACAGCTTTAAAAACTTCCCTACATTTCCAGGCCAGAGATTCCAACCCAGGACGCTTCCATCCTAAACAAATTTCCTAACTATGAGACAATGAAGCCAGTGTCTCATTTACAGCTGAAGAGTTTTATGAAGTAATATCTCCACTCAAAGCTGAATCAACAAACAAACGAGACAGAACAGATACTGCTTTTATGATCTTTTTTGGTTAAACTCATCCCAAAGTAGGATGAGTAAAATGGATGAGCAAGGTTCACACACTCAGCTTGACTGGAGTCTAGGATCTCTTCTGCTGATATTGTTACTTTATTGAATATTCTGCAGCAAGTATCAGTGTCTTCCTCCTTCTTTCCCCTCCTGCCTTCCATCTACCATACAATTCAGGAAGTTTTCTCAAAGAAAGTTTCACTGAAACAGGCAAATGTCTCTGAAAATTTCTTAATCAAAAATTCCCAGCAAAGCATTCAAAAATCTCTGACCGTCTTTAATGTGAAATGTACTGATTGTTCTCCTCAAGTAATTCATGCCTTAAAATGACATATTTTTGTTCCTTTCAGAGGGCTTGGATAGATAGCATTGTTTTTCTTTCCAAAGCACATCAAAGAGCCCAGATTTTGGCAGGCACTCTGTTTTCTTTAAAAAAGGGAGAAAAAGAAAGAAAAACATCAGCCAAACAAAGCTAAGAATAACTGCTCTTTTCTGAAGAGTTGTGGGCTTCTTCACTTCTAGATTCACAGTCATGGTGCTCACTTCGGGGAGCTGTTGAAACAGAAAGCCTGGAGGTGGGGAGGTGGAGAGGAATGGAAAGATCAGACAATTGGCATGGGATAGGGAGCTTTTTGCCTCTTGATGTTCAGGCTGAATCTAGCCAAAGACAGTCATAAACCAAAGTTGTCAGGATTTTTAAATGCTTTCACAGGCTATGCCGGGTCAGACTGTAGCCTCTAACCCAGTGGACAAGTTTCCACGTATCTGCACCCGGTGCTTCACCGACAGCTCTGGTGTTAATGATGGTCTCCAGTTTGTAGTGTCTCAGTTTTGTAGTTGACTAAATTCTAGAAAGTGGCTGGATTTGGGTTAATCATGGCTTTTCTCTTTCAGGACAAGTAGGTACAGGATGTACATATCTCTTTTTGATGGAAAAAGTTGGTATCCTGAAGTAGCTCCCCCTTCTGCTGAAATGTTCAGAGGAAGCAGATTGGTATTGCTCCAGAAAGGTCTTCAATTTTGAATATGTTATTGCCCTTGGACCCATTTTTCTTGATTTCTTTTCTCCTTCTAAGCCAGTAACTCTAATTTACTCATCACAGACCCGCTCTCCTGTGGCAGGATCCATAGTCTCTACCATTTGTAAAATATCTTCCACTGTTGGCCAATGTTAAATATGAAGGAATGACACCAAAACAATGCTAGAGAAATACCACCAGCAATTCCTCCGTGTTGAAGCAGGCTTTATCTTGACTGCTGTGTACCCAGGCTTGTTTATTGGTGTTAGATTATTTTAAGGCTTAAAATTCTGCTGGAGAACCCCAGTGCAGTTCATGCTGTCCCAACACTTCAGGCTCTGGGGAATGAGCAGAAAGGCACAAAATGAGGCCAGCTGATATTAAATCCACCGTACTTCTCCACTCAGAGCGATAAAACAAAAAGTGCACCACTTGGCTAACTCGTAAATGACTGGGGCAAAGAATATGTACTCCGGATAAAGATGACACGGTGCATTGCTAGAACAAATCAGACATATGTGAAGTTAGACTGGGCTTGGTACCATTATGTGACCTTGTAACAAAGCATGGCCGAGATGGCAGTGATACTGCATTATAAAACAGCCTGGTGGAAAGTTGCTATTCTTCAAACCCGCTTGCATCTAGACATCTTTCAAGTGATTTCAGAATTTAGGGTGAAAGTGGATCTTAGGCCTTTTTTAAAAAGCCATTTCAAATCCTCATTCATATCATAAATGCTTTTTTCTCCTTTTTTCTGCAGGCCACTGAAATCTCTGGGGCCGTGACATTGTCTGGCACTGAATGCAGCCCCTTTTTATCATTATAAAGAAATAATGAAAGCATATGGTGGAGAGGCGCTCATCCTTCAGTGTGTGGTGCCTTCCTCGTTCTCCATAACTAAGCACTGAAGAATATATAGTATGATGAGAACATTAATTATTTCCAATACACTAACAGAAAATTCCTAGCGATTCAAAGCCACCCCTGCTGCCTAGCACGAATGTAAGTTCAAAGTAAAAGAAACCAAACACGTCCCCAGTTTTGTGCATGAAACATCAGCAAGCGACCTGTATTTTATTACAGTACACAGCTGTTTTATCACATAAGTAAATAAATCACCATTGAACCAACTTTGGGAACTAAGATTTTGAATAATAACACAATTAACTTTTCCCACAAAGTCCAAATAGCCTACTTGCTCATAGTTGCTACAAGCTGTGATTCCCACGTGAAAGATATCAACTTATTTCCTTTTCCTGTCAATCATCGGTACCAAGTGGGGCCATGGTATGTCAGGTCATGACCTTTCACTCTGGGCATGAGCCTGAAAGCCGCTAGTGAATCAACTGGTTTAATTATTTAGGCTGTTTTTAATAAATATAAAAATGTGGACTTAAATATTTCACATGCTTGTTCAGTTTGGGCTTTCAAGCACCCCTCATCAAGCCCACCAGCCTGAAAGTGTGCTCTTATTGGTAGGAAATCAGGCAATTAATAACCAAATCCAGCTTTTGGAATAAGGTTTATTTTGTTGATTTGAGCCTCCTGACTTGGGTATCACTTGCTTATTGGTTTAGAGGACAAGATTTTTATTATCCTTTTTTACATGAGATTGGACTGTTTTCAATCATCACCAGTAACAGCCTAGTTGCTTATCTCCCACAAATGATCCTGTAATACAAATGCCAAATGCCACAGCAGGATTCACTGTTTGCCATACATGGTATATTTTCTACATCCTCTTCACCTATGTGAGAAAAAAACAAGGAAGAAGAAATCCAATATAGCGAAGTCCTTGTAAGACAATTCTTTGAAAAATACTTTAGAGTAGCGTTGACAGCTTTGCTATTAGGTCCCTTAGCAATGGCCAGTTTTATTCCATTTCAGGTCAAAGTGTGCTGACATCCCTCCTTTGCTAAAAATCCCAACGAGTTTTTTCAGCTAGTAACTCCCATAGTCTATAAACCTGGGCCTGAACCCAACTGCTGCCTTCCCCTAGCGTTTAACACTATTGCATAAGCCGATTGCAGTAACAGTGCAACTACAAGCAGTAATGCTGTCAGTGGATGGTGAACTAGTCATGTGCAATGATCCATATTCTACAAACATTTATGCTTATTGCTCAACCAGCTTTGCAGCTGGTAGACACAGGACAGAATTAAACTCGAGAAACTAATTGATGGTGCCTTTTGAAAGAACAAAAAAGCCTCTAAACTTGGACCACCAGAGCCAATTTTCACTTTAGAACATTCCTGAAATTTACAGAACTCTCCCAACGTTTCTGAGATTAATTTTGTTCTTCTTTCCCGTAGTGCTCTAAGACTATTCAAGAAAGTGAGTGTGAAGGAGTGTCTCTATCTATAGATGATAAACCTAACACTTATCCTTCTCCCTCCTCTCCCCCTTGCCCTGGTCCCACATCAAAGAGAAGGCTTGCGGAAGGGGAAGAGAGATGCTCGTACTCTGATTTTTCTGATCGCTTTCATGGGTTGCTGAAGAGGAGGGCTGCTGGTTCTGGAGGATGTATCAGCACGCCAAAATTTGCTGCTCTTTCAAACATGAATAATAATGTAAATTACAAAATGTACCACAAAAATGAAATTGCCACAATGTAGAGAACATCAAAGCTATCTTAACTGAAATGTTTTTATTTTGGGACAGTTGAAAACATTTCACCTTGATGCTGTTTGAATTCTTCACTTGGACTTAATGACTTCAAGGTGAGCACAATAGTATGTCAGAATTTAAAACATAATCAAACAAAAGTCAAATGAAGCATTCCATCTTTATTGAAGGAAACGTCCTGCCAGATAGTGCTGCTTCTCAGCAATTTCAGTAAAATTGCTGTAGTTCTGAGAAATCCTTCAGATTCATCTAAGTCAGCATTTGCTGATGAAAAGCTATCTTCTAAGAAGTTTTCAATCCGCTTTACTCAAGATGCATCAGGAGGAGCATATGTTTATAACATGTGAGCAACCCCCTGAATCTCCTGGTGGATGAGGGATCAAAATCAAAGTATTGATCCAAGGGTCTACCACTTTGAAATCAGATATGGAAAATGCTAAGGAGCAGCAGTGATTCTTAGGGGTTTCAAGTGTGCTTAGAGTACGTGGTATCGCCTGGAACACGCTTCAGTTTGCACTTACCTTATTTAGCTTTTCAAAGGCTGACCTTTCATGCACTAAGTTCAGCGACATAGCAGTCAACCTATTAATGTCCAAGGAAGCCGTGGACCAAATCAGACAGTTTAAATAACTCAGCTGTGAACACAGAACCCCATTATCATTTCTGTGAGGCTAATCTGAACAGCTGATTCATCTCGAGCAGTTTACTGTGGACGATAGGTCTTCACAGCATCCATTTTAAGTTTTAAATCAGATGAGGGTGAAGAACTTTGCACTCAGACACGGTGTTGGGAGGTGCCATATAAAAGGACAGACAGAAGACAGGCAGAGAAGCTGATTTTAAAGGGCCTTACTTCCCATCGTATTTTATTAGCTCTATTCTGACATGATTACTGATTTCAGTGGACTAAAAGCATACAATGAAATAGGGAATTAGGAAACTGTATAGCCTTTCCTCCCCTGCAACCTGCATCTCCCTGTTAAACATGTCTTGGCTTTGCATGTACCTGATGGTTTTAGTCAGAGAAGGCTGTATTTGGCACACACATCTCTGTTAGCAAGACAGAGGCAACACACCGAAGGGAGGACCTAGCCTGTCTTTTGGAAAAGGATGGGAATTTCTTGATCCCTACTTACTTTTTCCTTCCTTCTCTGGTGGGGGTTCACGCCTTTCATTACATGAGTTTAGAGGCTGTTGAGTAGAAGAATACATCTTCAGCACTGCCCCATCACGCCTTTTGCATACTAATAAAATGTTAACGGGACACAGGAAACCCATCACTGAAACCAGGTTGGAAGATGCTAGGAACAATTGCATCTCACAATTCTTCGACTCTCTTTCAATATGTATGTGGAAGGAAAAGGCCCGTATGTAAAGAATGATGTAATTACATTACTCCCTTTTCCTTGGACTATTATTTTGTCTAAGGAGGCTGTCGCTTTTTAGACTTTATCTGCATATTCAGCAATCCCATAAGTAAGATTTTCATTATCAACATTGAAATCCCAAACAGTTTTCAGCTCATAATGAGGTTTTCACTGTTCTCAGGCAACACTTGGAAAAGCCTTTTATATGAAAAAATGAAGATGTGAGACAGTCTGAGCAAGGCGTATGTGTTGCCAAAGGCATTACTTTCAAACGGTCCTCAGTTTCTTCACTCAAACAGGTGGTGATCAGGTTCTAGTAAAAACAGACTTCAAATTATTTCAGTTATTCAGTCACTGAAAAAGAAAAAAGAAATAAAAGAAAAAAGGGAGTTGTTACTATAAGCTGCTTTGGAGCCTCCAAAGGGCTCAGAAAACCATATGTTTAGAAGAAAAATTCAAGCCTTTCATTGATCATCTATGGCTTCCTGTAGGATATTTCTAATAGCCACCCCCCACACACACACACCCCTGCAAAGGTAAAAATGCTAATGCTTAGGAATCTTGGAAAAAAAGGTCTTTGAAATATGTAACAGAGTAATATATAGAAAGAATGGTTCCAAACATACACAAATCCAAGTATTGTTGAAGATAAAGAGCTCTCAGAGTGCTGGGAAAAGAAGATAAAAGACAGGCTCAAGCCAAACTGCAGAACCTGAACAGATTATTTGAGAGGAGAAAGTGTGGTTCAGATTTTTAACTGCCTCTTTACCACACAGTGACAACATGCTGGATTCATATACTAGCAGTGAAATGTGAGCCCAAAGTTTTCAGCAAACACCAATCTACATTGGAGGAAGACAAAAGATTTCAAATTTAAGCTGAACTTGCACACTTAAAAGCCTTATGAGCATTGGGAAGGTCAGAAGAAATACAGGAACCTCATGTGACACTATTTTATAGAAAGGTCAGACAGTCTCCTTCAATTAAAATCGAGATGTGTTTGTATCAGTCATAACTTGGATTGAGAAACAGAGGCTTGGGCCGAAGCTGAGCAATGACTACCAAGATCCTGACTTGTTTTGAGATGCCAAAATAACCTCGTGGGGTGGGAAGAGGTGAAGGGGCTTAGCAGCTAATGAAAGGCAAAGCAGTCGATAGGCTGCTCTCACTTTTACTGGAGAGTGACCGTACGGAGAGCACAGACTCAAGAAAACGTGCTTGCGGCCCTGAGGACTTAAAATAACCATAGAGGGCAGCCTGATGCTGGCATTAATGCGGTTCTTGAATGTCTAAAGTCACAGTGAGTTTTACGGCTAAATGCAGTGGTGTTCTTTGAAGACTTTAGAAGCATTACATTTCATCGGAGATAACATGCTTTTGGAGCTGAATGGCGAGTTCCAGAAATTCCTCTTGGATAAAATCTGAAGTAAACATCACAAAGTTTTGCACGGGTTTCTTGCAATTTGTTTGGGAGCTTTTGTGTCAAAGGGTGCTGGAAAATGGCTGGCAATGTTTTATTTCACTTATTAAAAACAGGTTTTTGAGTATGCAAGTCTAAACAAGAAATATTTGGAGAGAGTGACTGTACTGCAGTTTTGCTGGAATAAGTGGCAGTTTTAATTAAAACAATTATACAAGGCTTTGTGTTCTTCAACTTGTTTGATTTGGTTGGTTTCTTTAGCAACAAACAAAGCTTTCATGGCTCCACATTTTGCACAGAATATTAATGTCGCTGCCTTTGATTTCTGAGCCTTGTAGACTTAAGCAGTTTCTCAGCATTTAAGTCTCAAATCACTGCTAAGATTACAGGAACAGCTGAGATGAGAACGTGGGTATTTGTATTTTGATACCACCAGGTTATGAGTGAAAAATCCAGGAAATGTCTAAAAAATTTGCAGATGAATGTTCTGCAGACTTGCAGAACAGCAGCATTACACTGCAATTATGCGAACATGTCAGACTTATTACAGGCTTAGCTCTACTCTCCCTTCCTTCCCTCTCCTAAAGTCTTCTCTTGAAAACAGCAGGATGGTGGCATCCAGACTGACACAGAGTATTTGCAGTGTCAGCTACGATACAAAAATGACTTAAAACACACGGTCCAAGGGAGGGCTGGCACTGGATACAGTGCTGTCCCACTGTGACAGGTAAGCTAAGGCTGGATTAGCAACTTCAAGCTTAGATGATCTACCCCTAAACCAAAATGAAACAACTCAGGAAACTACAAAGCCTCTAAATGAAATTAAAGAACTCAATAGTAAATAAAATCAGTCCACGTTTTCTGTTTGCCTTGTTCCCCCTCAGATAGTAATTTATTTTATAGCAAAAGGGGAGATTTGAAATAAAACCTGGCACAATTCATAAGAAATTACTCTCAAGAATTAATTTCGTTCGGCCAAAGTTGCTCCTTACAGCTGAATCCAGGCATACCCCCCTCCTGAACCGGCCCCTCCAGTGACAGCTCAGAGCTGTAGCTGCCTCTGCTGCTGGCCAGAGAATGAAAGCGCTCCCTGCCAACCACGGGGCCTTCCTAGGCATATGTTTGTATAAAAGCACCTCTGCCTTGAAAGGATGAAGGGTTGTCTCTGTCGGTGTGCGTGCAGAGGTTTTATCAAGGCATGAGTGATGCTTAGTAACACAGCTGGACAAAAAGGAAAAAGAAAGGGTGACCTAATAATGAAAAAGGCTACTTCTGCCTGAGAATTTCAGAATTTGAAATGTCAATAACCTTCAAAACCTTCTGATCTACTTTATAGCTGGCACAAAGTTATGGAAAAAAGTTTATAGTGGTGATTTGGGTTTTTTTTTCTGTAAAGTTTCTCATTTTCTTTTTTTTTTCTTTTTAACATTGTTGATCAGCTCTACTACAGCGCATCAAGTTTTCCATAGACACATGCATGTTTGTGTTTAAAATACAGATTAATTTATCTTCATAAGTATTGACACAAAAGATAAGTATCAATATGAAAAGAACTGTTTTAATCTGGGCGGTTTTTGAAAGGGGAGGGAGCTTAAAAATGCATTTCTCACTGGAAATGTGGGTTCAGAAGAAATCAAAAGAGAAGATGGTAGTTTGTTTCATAACCACCAGTTCCGTGTGGTTAACACCAACAGAAAACAAAAAAAAAGAAATCTAGTGGGCAGTGTGGCTGGGTCTCAGAGGTGACATTTGGGGTGCAGCAGGCAGAACGGGACAGCAGTGTGCTGCTGGCAATGCCCCACTGCCAGTGATGGGCCAGGCAGTGCTGGGAGCATCGGAGTCTGACCAGTCCAATCCATCGTGTGCCTGGGAAGGAAGCTAACAGATGAATCTCTTGCTACCTAAAGCATGTCTTCCTTTAAAATTCATTTGAAGTATTTCATTGAATTAAAGTATCTCATTTAGTTTATGCCTTTTGCTGTTTTTAACATATGTAGCTCTGTCGCTGGAGTTTTTTTGTTTTTAGCTGCTTATCCTGAAATCAGTACATCTTCCTTTCTTGAAGCTGTAACTTAATAAAAGCCACACCATTTCTTTCCAAAGAGTTACAGCTCCTCCCAGATGAATACATCTAGGTCAGGTTTCAGCCTGGCGTAAATATTTTATGTTTGAGAACTAAAGGTCTGCAGAAATTGGGGTTCATATTGGATCGCCTGACGTAGCCTTAACCATACCAGCACATGTGGATGCTTGCTTTAATAAAAAAGCCCTTAATCTCATTTGGCTCTACCTCACTGGCAGCTTGAAGCACTTGAATCAAACAGTACAGCTGTGAATTGTGACACTGCCTGGATGGAAGCCCAGAAAACTTTTCCCAGAGAAAACCCTTGAGGGAGGAAAACAGAAAAAAGAAAGAGAAAAAGAAAGAGGGGGGAAAAAAAGGTTCGACGACTGAAATACAATATAGTGGAGAGTGCAAAAACCCACAGCCAAGAACCTGAAACAAACCAGAAAACTGAGAGATAAATGGAATTCTTAGAAAGGTGACTTTGTAAGGTAGGAGGGGCAACTTGGGCGGCCCTAAGTAATGGCCCCAGTCCACGTTTTCTGCACAGCAGCAAATAACCAAACTCAAGCAAAGGAATAGGAAAGCTGAATTATACCACTCCTTCAAAATCCATTTAAAAGAAGAGGCAGGAAAAGGAGGCAGCTTTGATTATTGTGAGGAAGAAG
Organism: Buceros rhinoceros silvestris; assembly: GCF_000710305.1. Taxonomy (NCBI): domain Eukaryota; kingdom Metazoa; phylum Chordata; class Aves; order Bucerotiformes; family Bucerotidae; genus Buceros; species Buceros rhinoceros. The sequence continues at coordinate 237,574 of NW_010390049.1, read as the reverse complement.
AAAAATACCCAACAGAGGAAATTAAAAGAGGGCTGGAAGCACAAGTGCCTTAAACAGACCTAGAACAAGTGCGCTTGCGGTATTTATAATTTTATTTTTGTTTGAATGCTGCTGATGATACCTTCCCCTGAAGCAGATAACTGAGCAATAGGGAAAAAAACAAACCAACAGAACCATAGAAAGTGTATCTGAATGGAAGGAAATGTTCTTCTTTAGAAGGCAGCAGCCGTACTCTGAAGTCATAAGGTCAAGAGGTGAATTTCTACTGAAGGAAAACATTAGAGCTAGATATTTCTCATCTGTCAGTCCCATTAAATACCATTTTTTAAGGACTCGGGACTGTGCATTGTGCTTTTCTTCAAGTTCGCAGGATAATAAAGATTCTGTTGCCTTTTGCAGATGTTTAAAGACATGATGTGAAAGACAAATTCTTCAGCTAAAACCCTCAAGAAATGTCACTTCTGTGTCTTACTGAAGGAGCCTCAGCACATTCTCTACACAAACATCTGCCGGAAACATTTTAAAAAGAAGGCTGTTTAAATAATGGCTTTTTTTGGCTTTTTTTTTTTTCTCCCCTTCTTTAAAGAAAAGAAAATGAGTTTGTGGAAAGTTCCCTCTTCTGAAGCAACTTTCCTTTGCAAACATGCCTCAGCTATGGCGATCTGAGGAAGCAGGCTGTAAAATGAAGGAGGAATGTTGAAAATATTCCTTCAAAACGTTTTGTATCAATCACACTCAGAGACAGTCATAAATCAGTGCTTTCTTTGACTTCAGAAAGTTGTTGCTCTTCATTGTTATGCTAACTTGTTTGTGACAATTATAGCAAGGCTCTATTTACATAATAATTGGATTTTTCTATTAAATTTAACAGACAAGGGGACAAACAGAAAAGTAGTAACCAACATTGTGTCACAAAGTGCTAAATTTGAGGCTTAAACTGAGAAAAGAAAAAATAATGGAAAAAACCTCAGTATATCATCTACTTACTGTAATTTGACCCTTCACTCTGCAGGACACCAACAAATCTACCTAGACTTCCCAATTCTTAAATGTCTGCTGCAAGGCTGGGCTCTGCAACAAATGTCAACCTGTTCCAGAAGCTTCTGGATGGATTTATCTTACTTGAAGTTTATTAGAGGCATATCTATACTTCTAGATGCAGGGCTTCTATTTCAAATGGACCGAAATCAGAGACGGTTGGAAATCCCTCTCAGGAAGCCCAACAAAATGGTGTTTCATCTAACAGTGGCTTTATATCCGTCTTCTGGGTGGGGAGTGCTTAATGCAGTAATTTAAAAGCTTCATTAAACCTAGCAGATTCTAAGAAAAGTTCCAAGGATTTTGGAAATGATACTGTACATGTGCAAATGCCATTGGCTGACTGTCATCCTTACATATAATGAGTTTTCACAATATATTTTATTGTATAGAATGTGGTGGTAAGATTAATACCAGATACGTGACTGCCTCGTCAGGACGGAGATGGAGAATGGTGAACCTACAGCAACTTATCCAACAAGTAGTCCTGGTGACACATCTCCGTAACTAGGGGAAAGCGCAGAGTAAAGGCTGCCAGGAGCCGTGGGAAAACACAGGAAGTAAAAATCAATCTGTTATAGGATTAGCGAGTGGAGTGGTACAGTATATTTTATACTTGGGTCAAAATCAGGAGCACAAAACAGCTATCATCTGGCTGGAGATCTGTCTATTGGCACAGCTCAAGAAAGCGACGAAGAAAGAAAAGAATTCCTATCTTTGCAGGGCTCAGAGGATCTTTTCTATTGCTGATACCCATCCCTCAGCATTATCTTCATCAGTGGGTTCATGCACAGTATTAAAAAAAATGTTTTTCCAGGAAGGCCTTGCTATTTCCCAGGCTTTGGTAAGGTTCTTAAATGTAAATAAACCTATTATAGCAGGGATATCTCTGAGGGAAGAGAGATCCAAGAGGCCACATATTCATTTCTGTCCCCTGGTTCTGGCGTCTCCTGGTGCTTGACAGCAATGGCATCATTACTTACCTCCGGATTTCTTGTGCTATGCAGAAAAGGTCCTAATGTGTTAATGACATACTCTTTCCTTTCTTTCTAAAATCCAAGAGAGGTGAAGACCTAATTTCCTTATTGTTTAACATCCCTGATTGTCTCACGAAGCTTAGCGAGGAAAACTGCTTTCCCAAGCTTCAATAACATAGGTGCAGAAAAAGAGTAATATTTTCCAATTGTTTCTTATCTGTTGGGGATTTCTTTCATGAGTCGCTAACAATTGCCTTTCTTGATGATTAGTTGCTGTCGTATATCACCTTGATTTTTGCATTCATATGCTTTCACAAAAAAGGTTGAAAGTTCATTCTATCCCAGTTTTCCCATCATGTAATAAAACATCTTCTGTGTGATCTTAGCTCCCAGAATCCCTTGTGACTTTGACTTTACTGCTGGACACAGCCTTGTAAAATTTGAAGTTCACTGAGTTTGTGCAAAAAAGACAGCCTTTTATTTGTGTATCCCTTATAGATGCATCAAGAAGTCTGTGTGATGTGATAACCCCAGGCTAAAAGTCAAGCTAATTTCCTCTGTATGGAAATTACAACACCTCATTTAACACTTCCTTTAATTAATCCATTTGCTTTTCTACCATACGTATACTTATATGTCTGGTGATATGAAAAATGAAAATAACTATCTGGGTAAGCTTTTAGAACGTATTCTAGGATTTAAATGGAAAGCTGTCTAAATACTTTTGTGGCAGAGTAACTGTGGCAGGATGGGGAAATGGAGTCTTTTGTCCTTTCCTATACAGGAGCAAAGAAGGTCTTGGCTTCTTACTAATTTTACTCAGGAGGTGATTGCTTATATTTATTTATCCTACACTTTCTCTTAAAAAACCCTCTAAACTGTACGAATCTTCCTGCATCACTTTAACACAGCTGATAGACACCAGCTGTACGGTAAAATGAGAAGTTTCTGAACAGACCATGATTATCTGTCAGTGGATAATATCCTGTTTTGAATCGCTAATGCAGGTTCAAGGATGGGATCTCAGAACATGCTTAAGCATGAGCTCAAATATTTGCATGCAATAAAAGCTGTATCAAAAGTTGTCAGCATTAAAACGTTTTTGATAATGATATTTTTCAAGGACTTTTCTGCAGAGTTTAGGACCCAATCATTTGGTGGAACCTTTTACCATTCTGTGTAAGATCTTACTAAGTACTTAGGTGTGCAAGCCAGGCAGGGAATGTACCTTTTTATTAGCAGGGTGGGTGTCATCCAGACATGTGTAGTTTGACCTTTCCCATACTGCCCTTCACATAGCTTCATACCTGACCTGAATGAAGCACTGTCTCAGGGGGAAGAGACAACTTGCTCATGGAGAAGAAAATGATTATGCTGCTGAGTTACATGATGCAGCGTTATAAAACAGAGTGCATTTTGGGTATATGACCACAAAACTTCATGTTTTGACAATTAGGCAGCATATGCAAAGGCCCTTTTCCTTTCCTGAATCCCCCAGCTACTGCGCCAAGCTTTCTATCTAAACACAGGTTACATCCTATTCGAAAAGGCGCTGCCTTGTTTCTCTGGTTTCATTAACTGCTACACTCTAATCGATAATTTGGTGGCTTCAGAGCAAATCGCAGTATTTTGTTGCAGTAAGCAAAACCAGCGTTATATCTGCACACTGTATCTGTGCTGTGGGAAGATGCCAAATCCCACGTGTAGTTTGGTTTTCGTGTTTTTGATTTTCAGAGATCTCAAGTTGGGAAAGAAATATCTCCAAATATTTAGAGTTTATAGATTTATTTTACCATTAAAATGTTTGTTTCTCATTCACATTTCTGGGAGCTGAGGATATTTACTTTTCCAAAAAGAGGGAAGTGGGGTCTCCAGCCTGCGAAACTCCTCTGGATAAAGGCTGCTGCCCCTGTGTAGCAGCAGTTTCACATCTCAAATGCTCTCTCCAGCTGACATCTGGCTAATAGAAGAATTCAAATGAAAGGACCACCACCACTACAAGCAAGAGCTGTTGGAGGTAAAGGCCCGGCTCTGTAGCAGGGGCTGTTACAGACTCCTTAAAGAACTAAACCCCTCTTGGCCTTTGGGCCCTTTCTACGTTTTGGTCACTATGAAGTTTCTCTTGAGTATGCGGATACCATAGAGATGGCCACATGCACTTTGTAATTGCCAGATGTTTCAAAAACTCTTTGAAGGAGAAGGAAAAAAAGAAATAAGATGATTGAGAGTTTAAAAAAGAGGAAGAGAAAAGCCCTCAAACTTTCTCAATGTGTTGATATTCTTCAAGGCAGTGAGGGTGCGATGAAGAAAGGAGATGGAAGAAAAGCCATTGCCATGCTTAGTTCCAGAAATTCTCCAATTATTGCTAGAAAAGCCATCTTAAAAACACTTGCAATTGGTGATGTATGCTGTTTACACTCTTTGAGAGAAAAAAAAATAATCACAACAAAACCCCAAACATCTTCTTCAAAGAGGGGAAAGGTTAGAAATTATTTGTGCTGCATTGATCAATTTACCTGAGTTGTCTTTCGATGGATTGTATTAATGGAACTTCATTTTCTTTTATTCAGCTGCCGGCCAATTTCTTCTTGACTCTTAAAAAGATCAATGAACACATCTCACTATCTTTGTACAAAATGAGCTTCTATTTTTTCCTTAAAGTTTGAGAGACTTTATTATTTTCATTTGTAATGGATTTTCCTGTCTCCTTTTTCTTTCAGCCCCTATTGTGATTTCTCTGATGTCTATCTATTTTTTATTTTTCATGGATTTTGTCTAAACAACTCAGGTTTGCCTTTTTGTAGGGTACATGCAGGTGGGAAGTGACATCTTTAGGTCCAGTAATATATAAACTGTTAAGATTAAGCATAGCTCCTTCTTTAATGCTTGTGTGAAGAGTAGGAACCATCTCTAAAATGAGATTAAAATGAGACTGTGTTGTTTAATTAAATTCAAGCAGCACTGTCAGTGAACTGTACTTGTAAATAGTCTCCATAAAATCAATCAAATATTACTCAACTGGAAAAAGGTTAACCAGTTACGACCAGTCAGGATTAAATTTAACCAGCAAGTGGGTTTTGTTTTGGTTAGGTTCTTTTTTTTCTAGTTTTGACTGGTTGTAACTGGTTTTAACCCTACATTTGCATTCTTTTCTCAGTTTCCATTAGGAAATTATAACAGCTCCAAAACAATTCAGCTGAATACTACTGAGAATTCTGTTAGAAATTAGGATCTGGTCATACAAAACTTGATATATGTAACAAAACCGGTATTGTGACTGGAAATATCCATTGAGGTAAGATCGTTTGCTTGAACGCTTGCAGTTCTAGACCCATTCTTCCTTTGAACTTTGTGTGTTGATTCTTATTTCCCCAGTCTTTTTTTCTCATACCATGTTTCATTTTTATACTGGCCTGTGATGGCAAGTTTGAACATCTGGTTGCAAAAGGAAGGACTCCAAAATACTCTCTGAAGGAAGACAAGCCATTAAGCAAAATTCAACCAGTTTGCTATTGATTGCGCATTCGTTTTCACTTTATTGCAGAGCATGCAAAATCTGGGGTATCTTTCAAAACTCTTTGGAGGCTGCTACAGGCTACCCAATCCTGTGTAAAATAACCTTTATCTTGCACATAGGTACTGTTTCTTTTCCAGTTGCAGTCGTTCAGGAGACACTTCCACCCATCGTGGCCATGATGATTCCTCTGGCAAGCACTGATTTTATATTAATCTAGAAACTGTGCTTATTTCCATATGCGTTTTTTTCTCCTAGCCCAGGGCTGTTTAAGCCACAGAAGATACCTCCAGAATCCTCGAAGGACATCTTTTTAGCCAAGTTAAATCTAATCTTCTACAAAAAATCCTTCTGTAAAAAGTATTTCTGCTATTTTGAAGAAATGTCAATTTCTCAAAATTCACGGCAACCACTTGGTGGTTTTGATGGTGGTGCCCCGTGAATAAAACCAGTGTCATCTCCAAACTGACGGTCCTTATGGCAGATATTCTGGGCCCCAGAAAATGTGACTGAAATTTAGTAAGCACTAGCTCTCCTATCTTGAGAGCATTTTCACGTACAGAGGTGGGCATAAAAACATACTCTATGCACACACCTCCCTGCACATACATCGACACATTGACAAAGACATGGAGAAGAGCATTTCTCACAGTTTCTCTCATTTCCAACACTGAAAACTGTGAGTTTAGTTAATATTTGTACAGGCAACATCCCTTCCCAACCAACGCTTAAAAAATACCTGGGAAATGAAGTTGTTAACATGCAATTGTTACGAATTACTCTGAATGCTTTTCCATTCTGATTTTTATTTAAAAATTAAAAAAAGAGAGTTTGAAGTGACCATTTGAAATGTTCTGTTCTGCTAAAATCTTTCTAAAAACATTTCTAAAATTACAAATGACATTTTGTTGAAATCAATACGCTCCCATAAGACATTGAGATTTAGGCAAAGTGTCATTCAGTGAGTTAAAAAGCTTTCAAAGAACAGTATTGAGCCTACAGGACCACTGCAAGGTACAATAATTGCCATTAAAAACTCAGCTTTTATGGACCTCTCTGAAGATGCCTGGGACTGTTTCTCATGCAGTAGAAATAGGCCGTTGTTAGGAGGGTTCAGTGTTTTGGCCCTTCCGGACTCACATCTGAACACTATTGTTTACACCCACACAATACCTAGATGATTTTGCAGTGCGCACAGATTCAGTAAAGGAGTAAAATAATGATTGGTCTCCTATGAATCAATAAAAAACCAAGGTTTAAAACACAGTCACAACCCTCATTCTGAACTCCTGGAATGCCTGGGATTGTATTGCAGAAGTGGCAAAAAGAAGAGCAAAGCACAAAACCTTTGGCAGAGTTGCCACTCTCCATTTTCCTCCTGCACAAGTCTATTCCCATATGCAGCTTCTGCCTCCCTTTGGCTGCTCCGTTGCTGTTAATAAGCGTGTGCCGTACATTTGGCATGATTTCCAGCTGCCACTTGCCATTTATTCCTTTTACAACCTTCTTTGTTATAGGTCTAGTGTAGCAAACTGCTGCTTTATGGGAATTTGCAGCCCACTTGACATATGGTACAGGATCACTGGCCAAAATGGCAGAATAGTAGACGGTATTTTACAGCCCAAGTTCATTATCTGTCTTGTTCCAGGACTTTCTTTGGTTTGTGCCCAACAGGAGCCTGAACTCCTAATCACATGGTAAGAAGACTGGCTCCTCCACAAGTTTGTTGGACATGTCAATGGCTTCCTCTGTTCTTTGGAAGCAATTATGGGCTGTGCTGGCATTCACTCACCATGACCAGCCTTGGCGGAGAGGTGTCAGCCTTTGCTTTTTGTTTCTGCTGGTGATCCTACAATAAACCCGTTGCTGCATGTTTTCCCATGCTCAACTTTCTGTGTTTTTGAGTCGTATGACTGATGAATCAGGTGGCTGAAATTTCCACCCCAAATGACTTTATTGAGGGTAACGATTAGAAGACCCGCAGTATGGATTTATCTCAGCAGTGGCGCTGCTGCCCTTCTCTGTCAACCAACAATTAGAGCAATGATTTATGAATTGATGTCTCACCTGTACCAATGCCACATACAACAGCCTTGGTTTCTGAACAGGGGGAATGTTAGCATTTTGTTCAGGATGTGACATAAAGGGATGCTCTTTTCTGTACCCCACTGGAAGACCAGGTGTAATTGGACACCTAGAATTTACCAAGTGTGCATAAAAAGTGTAAAATTAGTTCAGATGCAACTTTTGTTTGTGAGGAGGAAGAGGTTAAATATTCCAGCTTGGGTCTATTTTCACTGGAAAGACAGCAAGTTGAACTTTTCAACAACCCTTCTTATTTTCTTCCTCAAATAAGAATGATTATAATTTTTAACTGAATTGTGTAACTACATACTGTGTAAAACTCTCTTTACTAGGTTCTCTCTGCCCCTCTTGGCATGGATGTTGTTGACATTTTCATTTAGACACTGTGTGCTATGGACATCCTTCCCCTTACACTGATTGTCAGGAGAACCACGTCACTTGTGGATTAAAACATTCCAGTGGAGACATTCACAGCACGAATCATTGGTTGCTCAGTTTGATTCAGACCACAAACATCTATGACCAATCCTCTCCCTGTGTTTCAAGGGGGCATCATGTCTATCTGACTTCAAGTATGACCTCAGTGTAAGGCTGAATTTCTGCAGTGTTCAAGGTCTGTGCATAGCCCACTTCAGCTAAGACTTCCCACACAGAGAACAAGTCCACCCAAAAAACCACATGAGCTGCTAGTAGTCTGGTAAGATCAGCAGCACTGAATTTAAAAAGGGAGAAGGTTGCTGAGTAAAAATACCTGGTGGTTGAGCAAAGCCAATAGCCAAGTCAGGTAACACAGCCAGGCCCTGACCTGAGATCGCACATCCCAGGCTCCATCAATCCACTGATTCTGGATTACTGCTTCCCCGTACCCCAATTCTGCACAGCTTTTATTCTCTTGCTTTCATTTGCTTTCATTCTGGTTTCTCCCTATTGTTGTTTCTTCTTTGAAAAGATCAATGAACAGGTCTTACAGTCCTGGCATAAAAACCCTACTATTTTCCTTTAAACTTTAAAAGACTTAATTATTATTATTATTTCTCATAAGAGGGATGCTTGTATCTTCCTTCTTGCCTGTAGCCCCCCTGCAGCTAAACTTTCTGATGGCGCTTTGTGTTTAAAAGAAAATTAACTGCGAAGAATGCACAATTTGCCTTAAAACATATTGATATTGTAACATGAAGAGCCATTTAATGAATTTTTTGTCCCCAGTGAAGAGCTAGTGTAAGGAACAGTAGGAGCTGCAAACAAGACTGAAAATGGCACTGTAATAGCAAAATGCATTTGTTTGAACAGTGTTTCCCTTTTCTTTTCTAATGATTTTACAACATTGTCTCTCCTTTGTTCTCTTCATTAGTTGTTGTGACCACAAAGATATTCCAGTAAGAAAGGTAAGAAAAAAGCCCACCCGTCCAAATGTTTTTGATATCAGGAAAACCACTTATTTGTACAAGAAAACACTCCTTTTGCTTCGCGTTCTGTCTTGGACACACACACAAACCCACAAAAGCAAAATCCCAAATGACCAGAAGTCCCCAGCAAGCTCCTTGCCTTGCAAAATTTTCCTTCCTGCCCATGAAAAAGCAGAGCCTGGAGGAGGGGAGTTGCTGACAGAGAAGATGCCATTAATATTTCTGGAATTGCAAGAGCATTGATACAACTGTTATGATAACAGCACTTACAAGCGGTGTTGAACGTTAGGGATTGAGATACTGGTAGCTGTGTTTGAGGCTTTATTTATTAATGCTTGTAAAATGCTTTGTGCTCTTCAATTACTGGATTTTTACAGAGAAAACCTTTATGCTGCCTGTAGCCACGCTGGCCCCAACCCTCAGCTGAAAGCTAAAGCAGCATGCCATGATAAACAGAAGGGCTGCACTGTCCCGTAAGGTCAGTTAATGTAAAATAACCACAGGCCTCTCTGTCTCCCACTGCTTGTGCCTACCTGCATCCACGGGCTGGAGCTCATTAGGCTACTCTGTGACAGGGTCAATAAGGGCATCTCTTTTCTTTCCCCCAGTGCTCCCAAACCATCATGCTTCCTGCCAAAACACGATCCATTTTGTTCTTTTGGTGCATCTCTGAACGTACTCCCTCCACCAGCCTGAAGATATCGGCGGCAGAGAAGCACTTGGGTCTTTACTGCAGTGTGAGGAAGACAGAGAACATATATTTCCTGGATTTACATGAAAAAACAAAAATGCCTTCACAGCCCAAACTTTGGCCTTCACAGCCTGTTTGGTGTGTGTGATTGGGACATGCCACCAGCAGATGGGAGCTTTTGTCTTCTACCACAGTACACTACCTGAAGGGTATCCATCAGTACAACCCCAGAGCCTGCTCTGGTTCTTGTCCTCAGGATGCTCATATGATATTTCTGCTCTGTCCCTGTGCCACCTGTGTCGCAAGGAGGTTTCCAGCTTGTACCAACACAACCTCATATCATATCCATACCCCATAGTCCTGGGAACATGGCCTCAAGGCTGGGCAGGAGATGACATAACCTGGTTCAGTAGCGGCAGCTGTAAAAATCACTGCTCTTGCCCCAGCTGTTAAAAATAATAGGACTTTTTAACAAGTCCTACTTTCAGATGTTACCCTGGAACCTTTCAAGATCTGTCCTCAGCTTGGTGAGTGGCTTTTCCTTCCTCCTGCTCCCATTATATCGAACTGAGACCTGGAGGTGTCCAACCCCTGCTTGCACTGCACCTTAGCTGAAAGCTGTCCTTGTCTCCACCGCCTGAATCATTCTCCCTCCTCTGAAACAGTCAGTATTTCTTTGGCAGCACAAACTTATCTGGAATTTTCTCATTACTGTACATGGCAGAGCCAGAGTCATTAATATGTGAGATATTCCATCGGGAATTTTTGGCAAATCCAAACATGGCACATATTTAATAGGAAACCATTTCAAAAGTAGTTAAACATTTTTAACGAAGTTATTTATGCTTTTTTTTTTTCTCCCTACTTCCAATGCCAAATTACCTTAACTAGCTGAAAGGTCAGTTCTCCAAACACAGGTTGAGGGGATCCATTTTAGAAACCTTAGACAAATGCCTCCTCTACTTTGCCATTTAATATACAACAGTTTGAAGACACGGTATCTCCAGACATGGCAGAGTTAGAGAAAAGCTCTAAGACTGCAGGAGTAGGGGGCAGCTGTCTGGATATTGATGGTGTGCAGCAGAAGACATTGCTTGGATTTTCTGGGAGAAGGGGAGAGGCTTTTTCATTCTGAGTTTATTTTATGTTGTATCTTGCTGCTCTCTGTAACCATGGCTGGGGTTTTCTGCTGTACTCACGGGAAGGATGCCATTAAATTTATATTCAATATATATATATCTGTAGTGTCCTCCAGTTTGAAATGTTCTACCATTGCAAGGGAGATTTGACTTTAATATGGGAAACAGCAAGCAAGCCAGGCATCGTTCCCCAGGAGGGGGAAGCATTTCTATTGCCAGTCCAGTGAAGACATAAGCTTGTCCTTGCCTTTCCTGTGTCAGCTTCCCCTGGCACATCAGACTGCAAATCTACCTTAAATTGCAATTCCAGGTGTCATTTTGGGGAGGATGTACAGAGGAGTGAAATCTTATGTTTCATTTTTTCCTTTTTTCCTGAATTATCTGAACTATATCCTGAGTTGAATTATATTAACAAAGGCTTGAAACACCACCTCAGCACCTCGGAAAGATTGGTAGTCACTATGTTAAAAAGATAACATCATGAAATAGCAATAGATCATCTTTTAACACGCCTCTTCAACCTATCAAATTAAGCATTGTTCTCTACCTTTTAAACTTCTTGACCGAATTTTTTTAAAGAGAAAATCTCACATTCTAATAAAACACACACAAGATGAAATCTTTCTGCAACAATCAAGGGCATATTTAGATCCTGACTTACATTAGGATATTTTACAACTGATTGATAAATGACAAATTGCTGTTTAGGTACATTGTGATTGATAGCAAATAATATATGATGGTTGTCATAGGCAGCGAATGAACAGAAATCATATTTATTCACCATGTACAATACTTCATATCTACTTATAACATACTAATAATTTTCCTGTAATAAATAACCATAACGGGGCCATAAATCAGCGTTAAATGGAAGCTCTGTTTTAGGGAGCCAAACTCTACACTACATGTTAGAACAAAGTTTCAGCTTTTCTTCATAATGCCCTGGTATTTGTTTTCTTTAGTCCTATTCACATTACTGATCTTTCCTTAGCTAAACTAATTTAAAACAAGCAAACAAACAAAACCCACACAGAGTTTACCTACTGATGCAAACATCATCAACACCCAATTCCACTTGCATAAATGGGTGTCTTGCCTGAAGTTAGCTCTGAGCACCCAACACTATCAGCTTTCACACAGGCAATATGTTTTTTACATGGTCTTAGACTGGATACAACCCGACTTAGGACCTGCTGGATGGGGTATATTCCTTCACTAAGCTGCTGCTGCTTAAGACCCCCTGCCTTAAACCTTCGTACCTGCTCAGCTGTTTTAGCTAATTACTGGATAAAATAAAAAATTAAATAACACAAAGTGTTATAAATCTGCAGCATGGTTGGTAGGGTGACAGCTTCAGCTGGGTGTTCTCGCTTTGCCTAGCAGACTTCATACAGTGTATCACGTGCAAAACAGGATCAGGACAGGGCCGTACGCGTTGGGTGATAAACCTCTCAAACGTTAAAACCCTGGAGTGGCTCAACTGAAGGACTGGTCAGCAATGTAATACATTTCTCTGTGGTCCTTCATGGTTTTGCAGAGGTTTTGGGTTTGGAGATGGAATTTGGGGTTTTTAACAGCCTTCTGAAATAAAACAAGCCGGAGATAAAACTAAAATGCACTGCTAGCTAGTGCTCCAGGGCCCTCTGACTGAGCTTTTGTTTACGACACGGAAACCAATTGATTTACATTTTTTTTTTGCTTTCAACAAGCCTCTCATGAAGAACACAGCGACATGCTGAAGTGCCAAAGAGGAAGGAAGGCGCATTGATGAAAAACAGACGTTGCAGCCATTAGCATCGATCAGCAATTGATCAGTGTATAAGCAAGCAAAGAGGTACAGGATGATTACCATGTGTAACAAAACCTGATTTAATCTGGTTCACAAGGTGTGTTTCCTGTGAGGAGTCTCTTTGGTCAGGAGGCACAAACTTCATTAGCACAAAACCAAGAGTCACGTGAGGAGCTTTCGCTTGACGATTATGGAAGCCCATTCTTTTGCAGACAGAGGGATATGAAAGCATTTTTTCAGATGATACATTAGTCAATCAATAGCTTCATGTCAAACAGGACCTTACTTACGTCCTTTGCTGTTTTAATTAGATATATTTCAAGACTGGCTTAAAACCGCTCTGTCACATTACTACAAGAATACAATTGATTTCAGAGAATGAGTGGAGGAGGGAGGACAGCTGAGAAGGAGTCTGGTCTGCTGAGATGCTGGGGATCCTGCACACCTATTGAATAACAAACCCTTTGGTTTATTCAGTAGCACCGATTTTGTTATGAGCAGGTTCTTCAAACTTAGACAAACCTGAAAGGGCTTTCCTTTAAATGGGAAAAAACTCACCCAACTGTCAACTTGACAGAAGCATGTGAGTTAACTCCTATTACACTTAGTCTGAGCTAAAATGACATCACTTTTCACTCTCACCCTGAGACCTAATGAGCTTCAGCACTTGAGATGTGAAAGACCAATAACTTAATCCACTGTTTGAAGCAATCCCTATTTTTAAAGCAGTGCTGTGTTTGATTAAGCCACTGTAAAGCTCAGCAGAGCTGTGTCAAGTTAAATTATGTTCTTTAAAGTAAAAATGCCATTTTACATGATATGTAAAACTTCAGTCTTACTGCATTTTTATAAGAAAACCAAGTACCATTTATTTACATCCAGAGAGCCCCCGTTAACAGCAATCTATAGCCAGCAGACGTTACTGGCCTGGGTGTGTTTTCAAGTACTACAATATTATCTTGCAGATTTATAGATTACAAATATCAAACAATGTTTTCAAAGGTACATACAGATTCCCTAAATTCAAAGCCAGAAGCTTCCCCTGTGATAATCCCTGAGTGATTATTCAAGTCCCAATATGGTATAAACATTGCTGCTTTCACCAAAAAACTTCTCATCTCATCAAAACTGTCCTCGTCAGCCCCACAGAGCATGTTTCCTACAGTCCCATGTTTGCTGGCATTTGTAACGCTGCCTTCCTTAGACCTATTACCTGGGTCACTCCATTCATGCTCTCTAAATACTGGCACATTAGACTTCTCATCCTCTGGAAACTCACCAGTGTTTCAAGACATTAAAAACCAACACTAACTGCCCAGACAGTTCCTTGGCCACCTCTGTTAAAATTTTTGGATGCAGGTTGTTCAGATTCAATGTTATTAAAATTATCAACCTTGGCATTTTGGAAAAGAAATTTCAGCAGTATCGTGATATGACCACATACCTTGGGTTTTCCTCAAATATGGAGCAGGAACGTTTCTTGAGCACTTCTGGTTTTTCTGCATTGTTATTAAATATTCTATCATCTCTATCTAGGAACAGACCAGCACGTTGTTCAGGTACTTCACCCCTGTCTCACCAATGCATGCCCCTGCACGTGCAGACACACACACATTTGTTGATGGTTCAGCACCCTGACTAAAAGTTCTCTTTGTGTACTTTGGCCCTCACAGTTGCTCTGTTCTTTCTAGCATGTAGGCCATGTGGTGTTATCAATTTACTTTTTCTCTTTTTCTAATGTAATAGTAATAATAAACATTTTCCTTCCAGTCTGGAATGTTCAACAAGTTTTACCTTTTTTCTTGAATACAGAATTGTATTGAGGCTTTTGAGACAGGAGCAGAAATTCTGAGACTGGCTGCAGTGGGGCTGGGACACCATTCCCACTGAATTCCAAAGCTTAGGAGGACAAAATGATCAAGCGACCTCTGTCAGCAGATGGCAATCCAGTTCTTCTTCTGTCCAAGGATTCTCCAGCCTTTAATTTGTCACTGCAAATCTGTTCAATTATGATATTCTGGTCTTCAGGTCTTCAAATTTTCTTTGGATGTTTAAATCAAGGTTCACCTTCATACTAGTTACGCAGATTTGCAGGAATTGGCCAAACCTCAGCAGCCAGCTTCAAAATATGTCCTAAAGGTATAGCCCACATGTATTCCATTTAACTGGGGAGCATCTGATTTTGTCAGCAGGCCGTAATGGTGAGAGGAACAGAGGTGGACAGAAGGGCTATCGAACGGTTGTCCCCCCACCTTGCTAAGACAGAGAGAACCATAGCCCTGGGCTGTACCCTTAGGCCATTTGGGAAGACAGCAGTACATCCGACAAAGCTCGCCCCTCTGCTCTGTAAATGGACTGTATATAAATGCTGTGAAATCCAGCCACTAAACCGAGAGCTGGCTGGCTGCAACAGTGCAGACCAGGTACCAGAATGCCTTGGGAGGCTGAACAAACTTTCTTTCCCTGCTGTACTCATGGGAATGCGAAGTTTTATCTCACAGAGGTTGAAGTGTTTGAAAAGTGGAGCCCTATATAAAATTCTGTTTGTGCAGCTGAAGTTCTGAAGCTGTTTACCTGAAATGTTTCTATAATTCCTAAACTTTTGAGTTTCAGGTTGGTGATTTGCGAGTAGCAGATTGCACTCTCCTGAACTAAATCTAACAAGCGCCACAAAGTGAAAATAAACTGGAGAGACTTGAAATAAAAATCACTTCAAGAAATCTAAGCGCCGTGGGTTTTTTGTGGGTTTTTTTTTTCCTCCCACTTTAAGCCAACTAAACTCCCAACACATTCTGATCATCTCGCCACAGTGTGTCTGTGCTGGTGACAACTGATTCATGTGTACATTTACATATCCCCTCAGTGCCAGCAGCAGAATACAAAATGGGTCCTCCTGCTCTGGCAGATGACACAGCGCTGGCAAATCAGGAGGAGCTGTCAAAAACAGCTGTCCATTAAAAGAGTTTGCTGAAACAACTAAGAGCTGTTTGAAAATGCTAGGTGGTAAAATTTAATTGGAGTAGCAACTGTTCAAAATTAAGATTAAAAAGGACCAGTCAGTACAGGCGGGTTTCAGGTCTAAGGGCTGGTTTTGTATAGGGATATTTACATTTAGGATATAAACAATTAAGTTTGCTGCTTTCCACGGCCACTTTCTGCTTATGCTCACACTCCATCCTCTGGGTCAGAGCATTCGGGCATGTCCCTAACTGGTCTGTTAGCAGCACAGCAACTACCCACACTGGTACCAGCCAGAGATAAAGGGGGAAATGTGAGATTTGTGTTTCATAAAAGCAGCCTGTCTGTGCTGCCGCCCTGCTGGGACGTCATTAGCTGCCCACGGGGACAGGGGATGCAGTTAGTTTTCTACAGTGGAAACAAGATGCAGACACAGACAGCCCAAAAGGAGCTTCCAGCAAGTGTGTTTAATCACACCATGCACCCTGGCTAAAGATCGCGTTTGTCACAGCGCATAAAATTACATGCACATAAATGAACGACTTTATGAAGTTTTCCCCTTAGTACGAATGTAGTCTTGGGAACAGAGGCCATTGTAGCAGCCCAGAAAATTTCATTTTTCTCTAGGAGATGGATTTGAATATGCTGAAGGCAATGCTAAGCCCTGGATTGGCTTAGGCGGCCCCTGAATCAGAAATCTGACTATGGAATAAACGTAGCAGAATAGAAACACGGGCAAGTGAAACTGTTTGGCAAAAACTAGATATACTGCATATTCTCCCTAGTTTAGCTGAATATTTTTTTTCACCAAAAACATTTGAAAAAATACTGAAATGAAGTCAGAGTGTTTCATTTTGACAGTGTCAAAACAAAATTATTTTAATTTTGCAACTTAAAAGGTTTTATATTTCAAAATTTTGTTCATTTTTTCTTTTTTTGCAGAGAAAAATATTCAAAGTCCTAGGAAATGGTTTTCTTTAAGCTCAAACAAAAATGCTTCTCTTTTTTTTTTTTAATTTTTTTTTTTACTACTTTATTCCTCTGCAGCAGGCACTAACGTAGGCAGGCAGAAGATCTCCATTTAGTTCCTCATTTTGCGACCAAGTCCTCATCAAACGCCTCGGGCACTGACTTTACTTATGTGCTTTTGCTTGGCACATCTGTAAGTGTGTGTCTAAAACGTTTCTAGCGCTTTGATTACTTGGTGCTTACTCTTTTCCTCGTACAAGTAAAAATCTCCTTGGTGTTGCCTCTTAGAAAGCAAACACTGTGAGCTTTCACAATCGCAAACACTAATCGCATCCTGTCCCTTGCAGGTCACGATCTACAACTTGAAAGAATTCAGAATAGCCATGAACATTTTGCAATAGTGTTTTTAAGTTTTAGTGCCACTGAACATTTTTATCTTAGTTATAGCTTTTTAATATGTTGGAGACCAGTTTTGGTTTGTTTGCTTTAAATAAAATCTACTTTAAAATTAAAAAAAGAAAAATTAAACCATTGCAGCAAATCAAAAAGCATGCAGGCACTAAAATTCAATCTCCCATCCTGGAAGAAAAAATAGAAGTCGAAAAGGCATTAGGCTCAGTTTCCCAGCAGAAACCTTACTGTAATGCCTGTGACTGCAAGTATATAGCTCAGTGTATGCAATACATTGCAACTAGAAGTAGCAGTGACAGCTGGTGGGTTAGTAAACAGATTTCATTTCAGTTTTTGTCTGAAAATTATACAAATTTTTCTTTAATATGATTCTTTGCTTCATCTTCTGTTTCCATCCAATGATGAGGCCATTTCCAATTTGTATCCAAGCTCTGTTAAATATTTTATTGGACTTAACACACATAAAAGAAACAAACAAAAGTCATTTTGAAACGCTTGTAGTCTATTGGCATGGTTAAAAATTGTGGGTCCTAACAGAGTTTGGAAGAGGCTGGGCGTAAAGAGGAAGCACGTTAACAGCGTTGCATGCACACGGTGCCACCCACACACCAGTAAAAGCCAGCACATCCTTGTAGGGTGTCTTACTTGAACAGAAATGTATTTTTTCTTTAGCATTTTCTGAGATTTCCTTCAGGAAGTTCCTTCAAGTAATTTCCGCCCCTCCCCCCCCCCTTTCTTTAAACTGTATCAAAAGCCCCTGAACTGATGTAGGCTTATGGGGAAAAAAATCCGCAAACAAAAAACCTTATGCAAAAAAGGAGAAGAAACAAAATGCCTAAAGTGATCCAAAAGACATTATCTACTGACTCAAAAGCATGAAGGCTCGCTGTTTATTTGCGTGGATATGTACAGGTAGGAAGGGAGACCAAGGGATCTCTAAATGAGTTGGGCAATTTCAATTAAAAAAAGATCCTGTTTCTGTTTGCACTAAGAACTATTCTTAAACATCTATTTTCTGACAAATTGCCTATACCTGTTCATTGGCCAAAGGGTAAGTTTCGAGTCAGACACACCTCCAGCCCCCTGGAACAATAACAGGGGTGGCTCCCATAGCTCCGTGTGCAGGGTGTAGCCTTGGGGCAACAGCCAGACACGTCTAAGAGGAAATCTGTTAACTTCATTACTTCTCTCCATATCCAAATAATTTCTGCACACATGCAGATATGCGTAGATTAGCTAGCAACATCCAAAGAGGTAATTCAGCTTTACTGCTTTGTTTCTACCACTGCAATCTCTTGCTGCAGAGACTTTACAGAAAAAAATAAACCTGATCTGAGGTGATAAAGCAGCTCTGGGCTGAAATTCTGAAATACCATGTGGCTCTCTTATGGTGGGAGGGTGTTGAGGCAGGTAGGACAGACTGTGCTACGATCAGAGCAGCAATCTTGGAAGAGAAGCACTCAGTCTAGATGTTAGTAAACCTTTTCTCTCCTCTTTAACCAGCCACTGGGTTACATGGTGTGGGTTACATGTCCCTGAATGTTGCAGAACACCTCGTGTTTTGTGCATATCAGCAGTGTGTGGAGCAGTATGTAAAAGAATAGCTTTCATGTTAGTTCATGTATAAATCAACATGCAACTGTACCACAATCTAAGAGATTCACAGACACTGATATAATCTCGCCATTAAAACATCACTCTAATTCCTTCTAATAAGGCCTTTTCTTTTAAAGATCACCTGCTCTGTACTGCCTCCTGCCTCAAATGCACAGTGTGGCAAGGACGTCCCAGTCCGGGGTACCCCACTATATTATCTTTAAAAGGTGTTTTTGGTTATTCCAGTCCAAAAGCATCTTTGTGATTAAGAAGAGGGGAGTCCAGCTAATCACTGCAAAGCTAGAAATACCTGATAACTCCATCAAATGTGTGTTTTCAGTGCCGCCACCAGCTGACTTCACATTGCAACAGCACTGCTAACCTAACCATGCATTTCACCATCGCTAACTGGGACGGGGGTTTGAATTCAAAAGAGAAGAAACAACTCTCTGCATTTCTCTATGTGAGGTCCATGAAGGGAACAAAGATCTTTCATCCACAGCTGAGATACTCACAGGCTGGTCTTAATAAAGAGTGAATTCGTGGGGTCTTCTCTCTATTGCTTAGAAACATGGTCAGTTTTCATGGGTTTTGTAAAAGTTTTAAGAATTATAGGTCTAGAAAATTACTCTAACAGGGTCCAGTGAGCGGAGATAGAAAGGGGAATTTAAAGGAGATAAAGAATGTACAAGTCAACTGTGATTTTCTTCCATGGGGACCTTTAGTACTGAGAAGCCTGGTCTGAAGCGCGAAGCAAACGCAGTGTTAGATGCTCTGTCATACCCACGTTTCAGGACAGCATTATTCAATGCAAAGAGTAGAGAGCCCTATCACTGGAGTGGAAGCTGTCAGACCTACCTGAAATGATACTAAAACCTCTGCACACCAGGCCACTGAAAAGCTATTTGAACTAAGTAAAGCTGCCATAATAGTATCTACAGGGCAAAATCCAAAAGCAATCTCTGGGTCCAGTCACATACAAGGGGTCAACAGCACGGGCAATGCCGATCTCAGCCAGAGCTACGGCAGCAATAAAAATACAAATGTAAACGGAGAAACAAGAAAGGGGCGTATAAAGAAATGAGTGACCATCCTTAAATCAAAAACTATGGCAGGTCACACCACTCACTCATCTGTGTGTGCACTTCGTGATTCTCATTCAGCCCTTCTGGATTCTCAAACAAAGTGCGGACTCCTAAAAATATTTGGAACTATTACAAAGCATAAATTATAAATGTGTCGAGAAAATGGAAAAAGGTGTCTTGGGCCTACTTAGAGCACAAAATGATCTCAACCATTATTCAACAATGATATGAAGATCTTTTATTTCATTTCTTCTTAACAGTTCCCTGTGTTTGCTATCATTTCTTGCCCAGCACCGTGTCAATAATTACTAAATTAGCAGGACGCCTGTACAATTTCAGCTAAAGTGTTATTACTGACAAGTCAAACAAAGAAAGCTGATCGAAAAGATGGGACTCCATCTCCTTATTTAAATGGACCGTGTTCACAGAAGAAGATTGAAACTCCCTTTTCTTCAAAGGAAGAAGGGAAGGGTATAGTTTACATTTAGTGCTGCTCAAGGACAGAGAGTCAGAGGAAATGCCTTTTTAATGTAAACCTCTTTTCATTTCCAAGGGACAAAAATGAAGGTTATTTAAAAGAATCATGCTTGGTGGAAGAAGTAATTATGTATTTTTTTTCAAATCTCAGAGGAATAATGCTTTTATATTTCCCTGAGATGACCCAATTCTCTTTGTGATGTGCTCCCTTAAATGTAAGTGTTCTGACTTCTCTGAACCTCATTGTTTTTAGTGTCTAAAGAAGCTCCTCTCATACCACGGTGTTGATTGATTTTGGCTCTGTACCAGTGCCCCAATATTCATAACGCTATTGCAGGTTGATACAACTCACAAGTGAAAATGGTGTATAAAATCTAGTCCTGGATATCTCCAAAACACTCACATGTAATGACATGTTTAAATTATTTTTTTGAAAAGGGTTGCTCTCATACAGCATCCCAATTTGTAACCCATTTGGGCTGGAGAGCTCCATAATCTGAAAGAGCCTAAAGGATTTCCAAGATCCTGCAGACCTCTCTTAATATTTGATGTTATCTCTTAGAGGTAATTTTTGGTAGAATAAATGTGAGCACCTCTTGGCATGCCTAAACTTGTGAAATAGGATGCAGTTCTGTAACCTTCCTCAGAGGTTTAGCTACCTTTACTCTTTCATTACTGCAGCGGCTCATTCCCCCCAAAACAAGAGGTTTCACAAAAAGGATCAATCAACAGCTCTTTTGTTTTTTAATCCAGATCACCTACTTCAACACTGTTGAGAGTGTTCTGGGAGACGGTTTTTAGGGAGCAACTATGAAAATATGGAGAAAAGAAAATTTAAAAAGAGCCATAATAATAATAATACAGTAAAGCAGAAAAGGAGATAAATTCCATCAACCTTAGTCATGTAACGATTAGTATGTGCTACTCCCCTAAATCTGGAATTTATTTAGTTGTTGTCACTTGCCATGTAAACAAACCAACAGAGACTACTTAAATCTATACAATTAGACATTAGGTTTTAGGCTCTTTCATGGTTTTTTGATTAGGCCTAGGAAAGGTCCTAATCACTCACTGGCTCTCTGGGCACTGCCTTAATGCCGATTATAAATAAACAATGATCAAGTCATGGCACTTCACTGACATTTTTCAAACCTTAAAAACTATTTTATTTCAATTTTTTGGTGAAAGTTCTGAGTTGGGCCCTCACTAGCTCCAAAGCAAGACACTTTTATTCCCACAGAGCTGAATCCAGTTACTAATTTCACTTCTATTACACCCTATTCTATTCCTTAATTCACAACCAGAGGAATAACTAGTTTAATGTCTGTCATCTGCTACTTGTAATTCTACAGTCTCACAGGCCAGGGCACAATTATGCAAACTGAACCATTTTCTAGGATAGAACCATTTAGGAGTCATCTTTGTCTGTTTAATCAGTCTGAAACTTTTTTTTGCACAATAGACTGTTCACAAAGCTTTAATTTTCATGAAAAGATTGAATACAGAGGACTTTTTCCCTAAAACACAAGTGTTTCAAAAAATATGACCAACTGAAAGCAAAGAAACAGGTTTTCACACAGATTTTTGGAAATGAGTGGGGTATTGCAGTAGACTTCACTTCCAAAAAGCACCAGTCCTTTTTCATGCAGGCTAGCTGCAAAGTGATCTAGTAGTGATGTTAATGACTTGCTTATTTGCCTTTTATTCAAACCCATCTGTAAGACCTTTAGCTATGAATCTTTAGTTATGAACCTGAAGATATCATAGGAAATGTATAATGAAATGGGGAAAAAAAGAAAAACAGATCCTGGATCAGATAAAGTTTGGATTTTCACTTTATTGCACGAGGAGGAAGGATATTCTGGGAAAATGAAAGGACAGATATTTGAATATACTTCTTGCAGAATGCACACATTAATCGGTGATGCTCTAGGCCACAAGATATTTACTGAGGATAAAAACTTAGCAAGAGACAAAAAATTACCAAAGCTGTATTCTAAGACTCTTGATTCAATTAAGTGCTTTAAATGGTACTTAATCTCCACAGAAAAATGAACAACCTTCCCCAGAGTAGATTATACCATGTTATTTATTAGGGGGTTTCTTGTGAAGCATCTGGTTCTGATCACTGCTAGATTCAGTCTAGGCGAGTAGGTGGAATTGGTCTGATCCTCCATAAGCTCATTCACTAACGCTGAAGCAGAGCCACATCTGGGGTAACACGTAGCTACACCTTAATAATCAGTAACAACATCAGACCAGGGAAAATGAAATACACATTCCCCTGGTATTGGGAGAATCTGGCAGGAAAGCTGTAGGCACCCGAATTGGACTTATAAGTAAAGAATCAACATCCATGTGTTTGGAAAAAAAATAATACCGTGTAGACAGTTTTGCGTGAGATTTGTGTCAAGTCATTTTAGGCAGTGAGAGGAATGGATGTCTACTGACCCATCTGTACTACTACTCCAGGAAAAATGTGCTCCTTATTCATACGTTCTTTGTCCATGCAAGAAGGAAACAATGATTGCTCATGCTAGGGTGGATTTTCTTTTGAAGCAGAATTGTGATGGTGTTTACTTTGGCAGGGAACAAATTTAGTGCTAGTTAAAACCTTTTTTGTTGACTTTTACACTCATTACATGCTGCTGCAGCAACTCATCAAAATTATTAATAGAAATACAAATAGCCAAATATTTTTTAAAATCACTGTTTGTTGCCTTTGAGTCAATAATCAGATCTTTGTATTTAGAGGAAAGTCTGGCATTCCAAGGAAGTAGTTCATTACAGTGTATTTTGCAATATTAATACTGTGTAAGGAAGCTGAGAGTCTGGTATAAAAGTTTAAAGAAACTCTAAAGAGATCTTAGCTTATCTCTAAATTATTTTTTTTTTATCACTAAGGTTCCTGAGGGAATGTTCATAACTTCAAAGAAATCACAGCAACAGTGCAAAGTAAACAGTTACTCCCAACATGCAATCTCTTTGGCCAAGATTTATCTCCTCTATACGAGGCAGCTAACTGAAGTACCTACCATAAAAAACTTTGTTACCCAACAAATAACTAAATAGGAATTGGAGGAAAACAGGAGTCTCTTAAGGACAATCCAGCTCACAGACGGGCTAAATTGCCTCCTTAAGGTGCCTCTCTCGCTCCATTGACTACACAGAGAGCCACCTGAGAGCATATTCTTAAGTACTTTAGGTAAGTGCCTAAAGTTAGGTGGAATAAATCCAGGCCTCATATGTGAAAATATTTTTATACATGGACCTGATTCGTGTTCACATTATTTGCCTCAAAACACTGTACACTGCATACGCAAGCATCCCCTGTGATTTAAATGTGCACTTTGTGTACCTGGGCCCACTATCACATATATTTTCATCCCACTACGAGTGCAAAAAGAGGGTTTAATGAAAATGGCAGTTTGTTCAACAGCATCTAATTCAAGACAATCAGCTTTGTGTACATATAGTGGGATTCTACGGAGTGATCTTGATGCATGTAATCCTGCTCCTACAGAACTAATGTTGTACCTTCTTTGGGAGAGAGAGACACGGTCTACCATAACGCTGTGCTAAATTCTCAGAAAGTACAATTCCATGATGTCTATTAAGCAGGTGACCTTACTAAGTGATCAGCTGGTTCTGTTTGGTCTTCCTTCAAACCCTATAAAAATCTATTCTGAACATATGTGCATGTGTACAGGAGCATGAAACCACTCACAAGTGTTATTGGCTTACACTGAAGTTTAGGCACAAGGTAATATCTTCTGGCAATGAAAACCCACAGGAGAGAGTAGAATCTTTGAAGTATCCCCTCATGGAGCTCTCTTGTAAATGCCATCCCCAAGAAGAAAATGTTCTGTCACACTAGAGTTTATAGAAAAGTGATCACCAACAGTTTTCAGGGCAGGCTGTCTCCACAGTTGGCATTTACCCAATTCCACCATTCACACAACTGCATGTCTATGGTTCTGCCACACCTGGAAGTTCCCAGACATGAAAAGTGGGCTTATATACTTAATATACTTTATACTGCCTTTTGCCTTTACAATAACTCACAAGGTCTTGCATTCTGGTAGGAAAATGTTGATTTAGTTGCAAGATCCTAACTGAGAATTAATTCTTAGGGAAGACATAGGTAGTGCAAAAAGACAAAACAAACCCAGTGATGATCTCACAGCCTGATGTTACTTGCCGTGAAGTCTTCACACGTGCTGCATGTCCAGCAACGCTCAGCTGGACTTACAGTGAGAGGAGTCCTTAACAAAAAAAATTTTGCAGGAGAGCCTTCTAGCAACAAAACCAATGTTAGAGCTGCCTGGGGCTGGTGCATCTTCTATGACATTACTCTCAGGAAAGGGTGAGGTTCTGGTCATGTTGTAAGAAGATGATTTTTGTTTGAAGGGACTGCGGGCTCGAGTGAGCTGACACGGCTTGCGGAAGCAATGCCAACTGACACCTGCTGAGGCCCTGGCACAGCACGTCTTAAATGGCGGTAGAAGGGTCTCTCCCCAACACCAAATGCTATAATGTCTACATCAAACAGTCAGTTACGTGTCGGCTGCTTCTAAACAAAAGTTTTTCTAATTGTTTCAGATACGCCATCTGTTTCTGATCAAAACCACGGTGAAACTGCAAACCCTTATACACATCATCCTAGATTTCTCTCTTGAATGAAATCAGCTTAGTACGGAAGGGTATAACTTCAAAGAACTCAGAGGTGCTGCTGTTACCCAAATGTACATGAATCTCATGGGTCTTCCTAAACGAGAGATTGCAAGGAAACAGCTTTCATGCTAGTTTTTTATTTTCACCTACAGGGAAAATACCATGAAGACAGTCTTTCCCAATTGTTTGGGGTTTGGTTGGTTTTTTTTTTTTTTTTGGTTGTTGTTTTTTTTTGTTTTGTTTTGGGTTTTTTTTAATTTGCTTGTTTCTACAGAAAACGAGGCAGAAGTAATTCACAATTTCTTTATTATTTTCATATAAAAACAATCTCAAGATTGGTTGTTTAATAGATGTCAATAAATATTTCAGCTGAAACCTTCAGAGTACTTTCTGTTTTACTATGGGCATCTCTTTCTATCTAGATACAAATTTTGTCTTTAACTTCAGGATATTTTTTAATGTGCTGACCACAATAGTGTTTACATTCCCCAAGCAGGACTCCCTGCTTAGCCCATTCTTCTACCCAGAAATATACTTCAGTGTAGCTGACATGAGACAAAAAACAAAACTTCCCTTGGACTAACACCAACACATTTCAACAAAGCTTCTGATCAAAGTACAAGAAAGAAATGAGAAACAAGAAAGGCAATGGTTGCAACAGCTATTGTGGCATTTCTTTAGCGAACCAGAAACCATCCTTAAAGAATCTATATGGTGGCATTAAAGTACGGGCAGCATTTCAACAAAATGCCAAGAAGAAAACTTTTGTCAAAGAAGTGTAACCATTTTTATCAGCTTAGAGGTCAAAGAGGCAGGATGACACCACATCCCAGGGGTCAAAGGCTTCCTCTGTAGGAGGTGAAGAGCAAGGGAAAAGGATGAATTCGTCTGAGTCCAGAAGTCTGGGTACCAAGACCCAGACAGTACCAAGACAATCCAACAGTGTGAGTTTGCCTTGATTCATAGAAAATGCGTCTCTTTGTGACTGTTACTATGACATTACGGGCAAAAGCTTGCTCTTGGTTAATCTGGTACAGCTCTATTGGTCATAGTTTAATAACTCCAGATGTAATAACGTGGAATCTGTCCTATTTTAAACCTGAACTTAATGAATGAAAAGAAAAAGCTTTCAATAACGGAAGCATAAAGAAAGCACGATATGACTATGGCTTAAACACACCAACAGTGATCACAAGCCTGGTAATGAAACAGTGTTTACTGGCCATGATACTTTTATTTTCACTTAATCCGAAATATTTCCTGTGCCTAATTGCTTTGGAAGATACAGCTCTAAGGCATGACACATTTTTGTGATGGTAACATCATCGTGTAGAGAGAAACATTAGCACTCAGTGTCAAGCACACTTGAGTTTTTCAATACACTTGGAGGAAGACACTCATAAAGGCTCATCACAATGGCATGGAGGACTAATATTCCAGACAATTAGGCTTTCTGCTTCAGATGGGACAATTCAAATGCGGATGTCTTTAAAGCACATTTTCATCCCCTTTATTGCTCACAGGAGGAAAAGAGATGCCTTTTCTGTTTATAAAATGTAGGGCTGAAAACTGTCTGAACAGATGCTGGAGACTGTAATGTCTCACTTTCACTGTTGCAGAAACCACTACTTGGTCATCTCATGCCCCTTTCTCACTAAATATCATATAAATATGATTATGGTTTAAATTGTTATGGTTTGCAGAGGTTTATAGGGATAGAAAACATAAAGCTGGAATCAGCCATCTGAAAATCTTCCCTTCCCGTTCATGACATTTTCTTTAAAACTTACAAAATCTGTGCTTGCTAAATAAAAGTGAAGGTCTTTGCCACCTGAATCTAAATTGAATATAATTGGATACTTGTATGTCAAAGCACTCAGCGACATAAATCCAAGTATCAGCACATCAATAGGAAGGCAATTGGGTCACAAGATAACCTATAGTATATGTGATATATCTTCTTAAAGCCGTTCTCGGGATCCAAGGAATTCTTTTGTTAGACACTGAGTGGATGTCTCTTATTAAGGGGGTGTTGATAACGGTGGACAATGCAATTCAGATATAGAGCCTACACTAGTCTTCCATCAAAGGTGGAGAGAAACCTAATAGCCTAAAATAAATCTCGGCAATACTTCAATGGCAGAACATTCAAGCAATTTTTAAGCGTAGTCGTGAGTATCAGAAACATATCTGAACCTAATAGAGAGCGCAAAGGTAAAGGAGACCTTGGAATGATCAAAACCCACTCGTCCAAGTAATTATGCAGACAATTTCTAACATTTATTTCTCATGCCTAAACTAGTTAAGAATCCTCACCCAACAGAAAAAGGAATCCTGGCCTCATGATATGGACAGAGGATTTCATGTACCAACAAGGGATATAAAAATGAAATTATAATTGCAGGCAGAAGTCTTACAAAATATTCTCATGAAAGAAGAGAAGTCAAGAATAAAATTAAGTGATGAAATCCTAAACAGATGAAAGTCTTTTAATTTTACCTTGTTCCTAATTTAAGAAGCTCCAAGTTTAATGATGGTGGGCAGGGCCAGTGCTTACTGTAGGACATATCAAATCCATAATCATTTAGCTGAAAATGAGGTTATGATGACAGGGCAGCAGAGTAATTTCCAATGCTGGCTACGGAGTAGATTGGTAAAGCCAAGTACCTGACTCTGATAAACTGAAACGACCAGGTTTTTTGAGACAGTGACTTAATTTAGCACAGCCAAGTCTACAAGACACTCGGAGACACATCATTCTGCTTTACGGCGCTCCTTACTGCAGCATATGCACAGGCTTCCCTCCCTTTCCACCCAGCTATATAGATTTTCTAAATGCATGCAAATGTATCCAAGACGGCTCGTTTTGTTATCAATTCCCC
This sequence comes from Buceros rhinoceros silvestris, assembly GCF_000710305.1. Lineage (NCBI taxonomy): Eukaryota > Metazoa > Chordata > Aves > Bucerotiformes > Bucerotidae > Buceros > Buceros rhinoceros. The sequence continues at coordinate 209,880 of NW_010390049.1, read as the reverse complement.
GAGTGCTATCATTCCAATCATTAACTAATTGTCTCTGTGCTCTATTGACAACTCGGCCACCTTCTTGCTAATTTTTGCTGACATGATGGAGGCCCTGAAGAACTGGGTTAACCTTTCAATGTCCATTGAAGATCCACAGGTCTGATGACGATTGATTGACCTGGCCTCTATGTTAGATAAAACCTCATCAGCTTTCCAAGTGATTTGTGTAATGAGGCGTCAGTAATTGACAACAGGTAAGTGAACTTAGAAGTCCCCTTCCTTATTGCTCTACAAAAATGAGTAGAAAACTCAAGTGTCCATAATGAGGCCAAACTTCTAAGAGTTAGCATAAAATACGGGTGCATACGCCTGTGTTGTAATATCATGTATTTTTGTCTTGCAGATATACACATGAGCACAGGACTAATGTGCTGCAGATATATGGCACTTGGGTCCTCTTCTTAAATGTATAAGTGATATGTGTCTTTTCTATTTACGTGTCTCTGTGTATATATATTATACATATATATATTGCATTCGGGTTGTTACAGAAGCATATGCTCACCCCTGTATTCTCGTAAAACCTTCTGTGTGGTTTAGGAGTCTATATCGTACACATCGATCCGGGATATGGTAACATAACATTACAAAATGTCTTCTAATTTCAAATGCTTGCTGAATGTTCAAGGAGTAAATTGTAGCTGGCTGCCTAGATTCTTGGGTCCTCCCCTAACCATGACTTTAGTAAGAATGAGAATTCCAGCATGGGAGTGCCACAGCCCTACACCTGGCTTCTCAGTGGTGCTATGTGGACTATAGAAAGTGCTGCATTCTCCTCCCTGCCTGAGTCAGCTCTGCTGCTCCATTTTCAAGTTGTTTACACATGCTTCCAAATACTTTTATTTAAAGCATGACTCACCTTTTTGTTCTCAAGATGTACCCCTAATGCTTGAAATTATTCTAAAAATAGAAAGGAAACAACAGAATTTGCTATACCATAAACCTCTGCGATAGTTTTCTTTTAATTTTACATTAAATACTCTTTCACGGGCACTCCTTGTTGTGGGGAAGGAGCTTGCGTGCCCTTGTGAGGTTGAGAGCTGTGCTGGTGGTGGCATGTCCCCCCGGTGGGGTCTCCCAAGCCAGACAGGTCTCAACTGAAGGGTCAGACAAAGTGTGTCCAGGGGCAGGATGGGCTCACTAGCCTTCGGGCAACCATCCTAAGAGAAGGACAACTCTAACCCCAAACCCGGGCAGATGGAGCTCGTTTAGCCTTGTAAGGCTCCATCTAAGAGAAGGACACTCTAAACAAACCTACGACCCGAGGACTTCGCTGTCACTGTCCAAGCTTGCTAGACCCTGGCAGATGAACCTCAGGTGTAAAGGGTGGAGCCAGTTCCGTGCACGCTGCGCCTCACCTAAAAAATCCACCGCGCAGGGCCGAAGGGTGCACTCATCGCTTGCAGTGAGCGTGGGAAAAGCCCTTCCCAGATCTTCGTTCACGAAGCCAAGCCATGATGATGACATTAAATAGCTGTAAAGGAACCCACATGGGACAATAACACAGGATGAAATAAAAGCAAATATTATTAACAAAGAGTGATCTTCTGGCTGACTCCACACAGCCAGACAGAGAGCATGAAACATCCTAACTATGCAGAAAGGCACAGAGCTATACACAAGAAAAGCACATACATGTGCATGCTCAAATAAAATATGTAGTATATATGTTCAAAATAATTTTCTGAAATGAAAGAAAAAAAATCCCAACCAAGATTCTGGATTTTATATCCTAGTCCACCTGTGGTAAAACAGAAAATCTCCTGTCTGCTCTCTTTAGCTCTGTGACCTGCACTTTTTTTATTCCTTCCTGGTTTTGTGTGTGTGCAAAAATACTTGCAGTTTCCAGATAACTGTGTTGGTTTCCTTGTGGCCATCAGTGCTCTTCATCTGATGACACCAACAAAACTGGCAGCTCTTGTCAGAATTAAGCCGGTATCATCTCACACATGTATGTGTATTTCTGTTCGACTATGTTTTAAAAGATTTGTTGCATCTTGAAGGTTTTCAAGAATCCATAAGATTTATCTTTATAGCCATTATTTGGATTTGGCATCGTATCACTTAAAGTTCAACGTTTATAATGATAATTAAAGAAAAAGAATTTTGTAGAAAATAAGACCTGTTCTGTAGAAATAAGGGCTCTATAGATATTATCTTCAGAAACAAGAAAATGGAATAATCTCATTTGCATGTGTGTTGTTTAAACGACCACCTCTATACATGTTTTATTTGTCTTGGAGAATTTAGGAATAAGGGTCTGAGTTGCTATTTATTCCTATATCACGGTAAGATGCATCTACTGGAAGCCTTTTTTTAGTTGAAATTTGTAAGACTTCTCTGCAATTTTAAAACATCCCTTTTTAAAGCATTTAAGATAAACAAAGGAACATCCTACTATTGCCCCACAAAATCTCCAGTCATAAAGAAAACACAAAATATTTTAAAATAAAACCAGTGTTAGTTGAAATGAAACACAATGTGTAAATTCCTGGCACAACTGCAATCAACGGCAAAGCTGCCATCAACATCGGTGGGCAAAGGATTTCTTTAATGTTTCTTCTGTACTGCAATGGGTTGTTAAAGCCTAGAACTGATTTTATTGGAGGAAGCTACCAATTTCTTCGTTTGAAATGCTTGAGGGTTATCCCTTGAAAAGCAAGAACTCGATTAAGTTAGAAAATAAAGATAACATTGAGCATTTTCTACTGGCTCACTATCAGAAGACAACAAACAGCCTCCAACCCTCAAAAAATCCCACTCTTCCTCCCTGTGGTGCTACAAATAATTTTGTTTGTGATACAGCTGATTTTTATTTTTTCTTCTCTTTTAATTCAGCAGGCCTTGATGTTCTTCAGGGGCAGTATCATGTAAATCCTACAAAACAACTTGGCACAGACCTCCCTACACCTAGATCTTATCCTGTTGGCTTTGATGAAGCCAAAGATTAGGTCTTCCCTTTCCATAGGCAAAGGCAAGTTCCTAAATACAACCAGGGACTAGTTCAGCGGAGTTCAGGAGAAAAGCTGGCTGCATTTGATTCTAGACAAAAAGCTGGATTTTGGAGAAATCATGCAGAGAGGCATGTTTTATTTGGGGTGAAACCCCCAGCCTGTCTTGGCTGCAAAACCCGTTCTTCATCATTGTCCTGCTTATCATCAGCTCACAAGAGCAGAACAGCAGAGGTGCCTTCTGGAGTTTCTCACCATTTCTAAAAATTAATTAATAGTTAAAATAAGGCAGACAGAAATCTGAAACATCTAATAATTCAACATATTAGTGTATTTTTAAAAGGTCAGAAGTATCTTGAATGCTAGGAACTGAATGTACCAAAATTAATAACCTAAATCTATGGGAGATAGAATTCTTTCTCTTAAGATGCTTGTTACTTTCCTGTTTTAGTACTCCTCTCTAAATAATTAATAGTTTCTCTACTTTCCATCTGGTGACTGGATGTAAATTATTAAAATTTATAATAACCTCCGTACTCAGTTATACTTATCTGCCTATATCAAAAACATGATATCAATATGGAAGCAATGGATTGAAATGATTGTAACACACATATATGCACATTTATATTTATATTTTTATTTGTATATACTCTCTTCTGCAAAAAATCCTGGTAATAAAACCCCACATGTAATGGCAACACCTATCGGTCATTTTAAAACTTATGTGTTCTAACAAACTTACAAACTGCAAATAATTCTCAAGAGTATTTGCTCTATAGTGAAAAATTTACATGAGAGATTTCAGAATAATCTAATCACATTTGATTTAAAGTATTGGAAATAGAAGTTTACCAGCTAACTGCAAACAGAAACATGAGGTCTTGATTGAATATATTACATTTAAAGTACTGATTTTATTGATAAAACATGTTGCATCTTCTATATTAGATGGTATGCAATAAAGAAAAACCTAAACCGTGATAACGGTTATGTTAACAATCAATAATGAAAAGAGACATTTATTAGTTACTTAAGAATTCATTACTAGATATATTTTTTAAATGAATCCAATAGCAAAAGTTTGTAGAGAAAATGTTGATAGCTGAATTGACAGAAATGTCACATGGACGCAGACTACGTGGGTATCATTTTCAAGAGCACTTAAAAGATTTGAGAGTTTGAGTCTGACTGACTTTCAAAGAAAACCCTCTAAGCAGTTTATGTAGCATGGATAGCCTCCAGAGCACTCCTGACGATGGGAAGTCAACAGAAAGATTCACACTTCCCTCTGCTGCCTTAGATCTACACCTCATTCCGATACATCTGGTGCACTGAGGCACGGGTCTGGTGAGTGAATTCATTACATGGATTGTATCTTTGGCTAATCTGAACATTCAAAGTAGCTCTGTATAGGAAATGTTGTGTTCAACACTGTATTTCCTTCGCAAGCGCTTTTCCTCTGTTCGCTCCACCCTAGGACAATTCACGTTGGTGGAATCCCAGACGGCACTGCGAAGGAAGCCTAGGAGTTATTCAGATGGTACAACAAATGGCCCATATTTTTCACCTTATGTAAATCAGCCTACACCAATCTCAGCTTTAGGCTGAAAGAACAATGAATCACACATGTGTTGGGTGAGGACCACTTGTGGATATGTTTTCACATTAAAAGAAGATAAGTGTGAAAATCCCACGGAACAAGTAGGACCAATGCTCACAGTAACACTCCTTCCTCTCTGCTGGTTCCCATTACCATAGGCAGAGCAGAAATCTGGCATCCATTACTAACGACAATAAGTAAACCTGGTGCTTAATCAATCTAATAAAGAATGTTGTTGCCTTGGGCGATTGCTTATGTATGTTGCCTACCCACAGGACCACCAAGCTGAGCATCAGCAGAATTCCGTCTTTGGCTCAACCCACATGTGCTCATGTTTTCTTGTTTCTAATGTAATTATTTTAAGACATTCACAACATTATTAAGTCTGCCATATAAAGGGTGTTTTGGTGGTTACAGTTTTCTTAGAGGTGATCTCTTCCACTATCTCATGACCTATCTTCTGAAGCATTTGGTCTGAAAACAAACACATTGGTACAAAAGTAATTCCTCCTCTATATGGTGAAGGGACCAGCACAGGCTGTTTCTGAGGTAAAGCTGGGAAAGGAGCTGTCTCCTCTGTCCAGCATAAATGACTTTAGGCACCAGACTAGGAAGATACCAAGCTCCTGCACTGTTGGAATTTTCTGCTGCTCCCACCTACCCAACTCTGGTTTTGACCAGGGATTCTCATCTGAAACCCGAGAAATCCTCATGAAAAAATTTTGTGAAACCTGATGCTGGCTTCACTAACAGGTACAGTTTGGGTTGTTTTCAGTGACAAGTGTCTTTTCAGAAATTCCCAGCTGGCTCTTTCGCAGTTCCCAGTCCACTGCCCATAACTTTAGCTCTGTATTCTCTTGCTCAATATATTCTTGACTCAATACAATGGCTGGAGCTCAGTAACAGCAGCTTCCCTAGAATAGTTTCTTCTAAACTTGTTGTCTAGATTTCCTCCATCTGAGAGGCTGAGGGAGGTTCCTTCTCATGATCCTGGTGGAAGGGAGACAAGGCTGGCCTTCAGACAATCTAGCAGAGGAATTAATTGCTTCTGAAACTTTTCTATCAAATTTTCACACTTAGGGGACCTCTTACAAAGGGGAGCAGAAGTTTGGACTCAAGAGCACTTTCTTGCCTTTCTCTAGTGGAAAAAGATCTCAGATCCAAGAAGAGCAGAATGGACCCCAGTGGGTCTGCAGGAGATGTAAAGTCTGAAAGGCACTGCGAAGTCTGCATGTTCTTCCCAGATATCCATAAATACCTGGGTTTATTGCTTCTGGACTATATATTAGGGCAAGGTCCCCGTCTTGAAGATCCCTCTCTGCCAGATAAACCCCAATCTTGCAGAATCAATGCACAGCTCTCCTTCTTCAAGTGGTACACTGAAATGTTGCTCTGCACCGCACAGAGCTCACAGGGTTTAGAAGAAATTTAGAAGAGATTACTTTAAAGACGTTACTGACCCTTGTTGTCTACTTCTGCAGTACAAAACAATTGTTATCTGACAACATAATAAAAGCTTAACTATAGTTCTCTGCTATGATTCCAATAACTTATTGCCAGGCTGGCTATTTATTGTCTAATTACAACACCATCTCCGAGGCCCACAGTGGAAGAGCCCCCAGCGATGCTGGTCCCATCTGCCGTAGGAGCACACACCCAGGCTACACGCCGCGAGTCCCCGTGCGCCCTGCCTCCACAAGGACTCATTCTACCTTCCAGCTATGAGAGACGTAATTTTTGCCTCTTCTCTCTACAGCTTTTCCTACAAGATCAGACAAAAACAATCAAACAATCAGTCAGAACCAAAGGATTTCTTTTTGGTTTAATACCGTAACAACTAACTTGCGTTACCTTGCGCTGACAAGTCATTCCTGCCGTAGTCAGCGTTGCTACCTGCTCTGCTGGGGAGATTTCCATTGTTTCTCTCCTGAGTTTCCATGGAAATAGTTTATTATTAATGTCAAGGATGAACAACCCAAATATGTTTTAAAGAAGAATAATGTAAAAACTTTGCAAGACATACTTGTAGCTGTCAACTTCTTCCAGCAAGATTTTGTTTCTTTCTTGGTTTTGGTTTTGTTGGTTTTGTTTTTGTTTTTTTATTTTTAATGAGCAGATTAAATGTTTGTATTAAATTAGCAATAGTATTAGAAGAAAATGGTGTTATTCTTAGAGCGGTATTGTAAGAAAATATAATTTGAACATACTTAGAAATGGAGAAACTGTATGAGAAGCAGAATTTGAGAAGAACGTAGAACTCTTGAGTATGTTGGTATAGATGACATTTTTTCTCCACTGCAAGGTAGGAGGAAAAGGTAATCAATATTATTCAAGGCTCGTTTACTAAAATTTTAAGAAACAACCTAGTAATTTTTTCTGAAATGCAACTTTGTTTCCATTTACTGTTTTAGGGGCACATTACGCATGACCGTTCTATAGGTGCACAGCACAATTGCTCGCATGAAGGCTATGTATTTCCAGGATTGGGCTATCAAGCGTAAAGACAAACAAAACCTCAAAATATTCACCTATTTCCAAATGTTTCATACAAATACCTGAATTCCCAATCCACTTTTTATCCTTGCAAAACTCCTCCCAGTGCTTTATTTATGCAAGTACTATGATTCACCTGTAACTCACATCACCACATGCTTATCTTTAAGTCTTTAGGAAAAAATATATTTCAATATGAAAATTCCTCAACCACATCATAATTTCCTGATTATAAACAATAATAAATCATCTTACATAAGCTACATTAAATTTACTACTGAAATAGGATGTTGAAATAATGTTTCAACATAAATAGCTCCAAACAATTGTGGAGTTTTAGGGATGATGAGATTCTTCCTACAGATCATCTCGGGCCACTTACAGAACGCTGTAGGAGAGACCATTCTCTGCTGCGTGGTACTGAGCAGCTCAAAGCAAAAGAAGGAAAAGTTAGAAATTTTCTTTTAATTTTTTAGGATTGCTCCACAAGTGCATTTGTAATGTAAACTGACACTGGAATGGCTGTGTATTATTTTTTATTTCCCTTCAGTCATGCCTTTTTTACTAGGCTTTATCTCATTAATCCATTATGCCCACCCAAAAGTGAATTATGTCGATAGAGAACCTTCTGTTACATTCAATGGACTTTGAATTGGAATGTTAGTTTTGTGTTTTCCTACGCTTAGCTTTTTTAAAAAAACAATTGTTATGTACTGGCTTGAGCACAGTGGTAGGGCACATATTTCAACTGCAATTATTCTTAAAGAATAATACTACCTCTATATGTCTTTTATAGAAGGTATGTATTAATATTATTCATATGCATAGTTTAAAGTTTACCTGTAGAATACATGTGCATAGAATAGTAGCATACCTTCTCTCATCCTTTTTTATTTTCCTGTTTGTAAAATACAGTGGGTTCTTTTTGAGTAGAGATAGTCTGTCGCCGCTATCTAAATCTTATTCTGTCCCTAAGAAGCATAGCATTGGATGAATTTCCTCTTGATTTTCAAAATAAACTTTTCATTAATTTGTAATTTTCTACTTAGCAGCTGATGAAAATTGACAAATGGGAATTTCCCATGCAATTTGCCCTTTTCCAGTGTTATTTCTGTGGCTAGAACCTAGTAATACAAATTACATTAAAAACCTCAGCTTCCATTGATGCTGTTCACACAGTCAGAGCTTTCAGTATAATTTTACTATTTGATAGATGTTAGGCATTTAACTCTGTGATTTTTTTTTAGCAAGAATTCCAGTCCAACAGCAACAAAATGTCCTTCTGAAAAGTTTTCCAACCTTGATTTTTTGATAAGGCGCTTTTTATTTTTGTTCAGCTAAA
>NW_010390049.1:191466-201344 GCF_000710305.1 Buceros rhinoceros silvestris | reverse complement strand
GGGGGGGGAATTCCTTATACGTGTGGCTTTTGGAGATTGGTAAGAAAAAGTATGAGAAGAGTGGGGAGCACAGGGAAGCTTTTTCAGATGTTATGAAGCAAAGGATTTTCTCTCTCATCTCCCAAACCCTGTAGATGGAGCCCTCCACTAAGATCTTGCTGTATCTCTAGTACAGATTGACTTCTTTTGGGTTGATGATGATTGATCGTGTTGTTTTCTTCATTACTTTAAACCTAATCAGTGCTTGGTGTAATTTGAGTAATGATTGCTCATTATTGGCAATTGTGAAGTTTAAGGCTTTCTTCATTTTACCTCACAAGACAGCCAGTTGGGAGATGCTCGTACATCCCCACTTGGGCAATGTTTGAGGTAAGAGAAGGGGGAGCCATCATCAGTGATAGGCAGTAGTGAAAGCTTTCTGCAAGTTTATTACTGTTTTCTTGGCAGAGGGCTCCCGGTGTTACCCCCATGATCAGCTCTGATAATGAAAAAATGAATTCCTTAGCAGACTATATAATTTAGGCCTTACTGAAATCCCTCAGTTCAATACATCTTGCTATTTCCTAATAATGTGCCTTGTAAAATGATATGGATGGATTTGCAAATAAAAGGGGGTTTTATTTCCCCCCCAAAATGGAATGAAGAAAAGATTATGAATGAGGATCACACACAGGCCAAAACAATATTGTTTCTCATTACCCAAATTCTGCTGTTAACTTTGTTATTTTGAATTAAGAATAAAGGGAATTATTGCATAATGGAGTGGTTGATTTACAGGCATCAAGCTCAGTAAGCAAGAAAAAGATGTTAAGCTGTTCAGTACCCAGAGGACACACCATAGGAGTCTGGGTAAGCCCTTCATTTGTGCTGAAATTATGCTAAGGACATAATGAAAATCTATATAAATCAGAAAATTTCAGATTCATAGTTCTGGGAGTAAGGATAGTTTTTCTCCCTGGGCCTGGTTCCACAGGTACAGCACTATCTAAGAGTAGGGGATTATAGATAATGATTTATCCAAACGTAACAACGAAGAAAATAATCAATCCTTTCCCTATTATTGGTAATTCCTACCAATTGCTTCAGCCACACTAAGGCAAGAGTCACATGTGATGACTCATGAAATGTTTTATCTATGTAAAAAAATTGCTGTGTAGTTCAGTTGAGGTAAAGTATATGGTGCTTGCATTAGATACCACAGTTTTATCCATTCTATTTTCAATGCTCTTAGGTCCGATCATTCAGAGAATGCTAGTCAATAATTTAATTAAAACACTGGGGGGGTTTTCAGCTGGCTTTTACGCCCATAAAAAAATTTGCACTAAACACAAAAGATATGAACCTCAATTTGTTCTACAGTAAACCATCCAATTCTGAGGTGAAAAGGTGTCCAGAGCCATCAGTGGAGCTTGCACGGAGCTATTCTCTCTGCAATTCCACAAAACACTTTGTAGTTGAGAGAGCAGGGATGCTTTCTCCCTCTGCCTTCCTGAGCTGACATCTAACAGCCACGAGCGTAGTATCAGTGACACACTCGGTGGCAGAGGTGCCTTCAGATGAGGAGGTGATGCGTTTCCTACCCGACATGATCACACTCAGCCTTGGGGGCAGTTTCGCTGCATGCAGCAGCACTGATAGAAGGAGTCTTAGCAACAGACCAGGCGCTTGCTGGAGGGGACAAGATATCTCATTTGCTTAAGTTAGACCAGAGGACCCCAGCATGCAGAAAGCTCGGCTTTTTTTTTTCTCCCTTCTCCTTTGCATTTTTTTTTCTCTTTTCCCCCCTGGAAAGAGACGCCTGCTATGACTATGCAAGTAAAAATAAATACATTCTGATATCATAACATCACAATAATGTGATCGTTTGAATTCATACTGAGAACAGTAAACCCAATATGCTTTCTGATTGAATTATTCAAACTCTAAGCTTTTAAGTTTCAATTATAGATACAAACACTGTATACAAGAGAAACTGAACAATACAGTGTTTTCTAGCTGAGGTATAAAAAACAGAGAGTTGCAGAAAATGATTTTTTTAAAGATGAAAGTGTAGCCCATCATTAAGATCAAATCCATGAGAGCAGAAGCTCTGCGAAGCGCAGTGGTGCTCTAGTACACTACTCCAGATGTAACACCTCACAGACTTCCTTGGCTACGATTCTGACTTTGTCAGTAATTACAAGCAACAAAGAAAACAGGCATCTGATAAATGTGTGTTCAAATACTGAGTTTAGATGAAAAGTAATACACAAATCCACTAAAATAAGTACAGAAGACAAAGACATGTTTCAAATTCTTCTCAGAAAAGAAAAAAATACTGCATGCCTTTAAAAAAACCCCACACAACACAGGAGGTTTGCCATTGTTAGTAAAAATGTGCAGGGCAATGCTGAAGACTGAGCGTGTGTTTGTGTTTTCTCACATAAGGATTTGTACTAACACTATTTATGTCTTAGAAGACTTCTGCAAAATATGTTATAGTCTTTCGAGTTTATGTATGTGTACTGGAACATATGCATATGTGAACTAAAATAAATAAGAATCATTCAATTTAGTAAAGATTAAAACCATAACTGAAAAACAGGGTATTTATAGCCCTAAATTAACTAACTCACCATGTTGTTACTATTACCCATGTTACTGATTCTACCCCCCTGTGATCCTACATCTTCATCTGGGGACTGATGCTACAGGCATGTGGCATGTACTTATAACTTCTCGAGCAGTATTGCAGAAGGCAGCTGCATCGTCCCGATGGCTGGAATTGCTGACCTAATGAGGCAAAGCCATGTAGAGCTGTTTACCTTCATGCACCCTGAGAAGCCATACTGACGTCAAATGTTGAAGTTACTCTTTCAAAACATGCAGAACTGAAACACCTAATGTTTCAGCAGCTATCAGGGTTTTTCCTCTTAACTTGGGATGAAAAAACCAATTCTGAGCCTTAGAACTAGTTATTAGCAAATTCACTTTTTAACTTTTTGGACACATTTTACAATACAGCAGTAGAGAGGTCCTTTTCTGTGCGAGAATCCAAAAAATCAGCTACTTTGGAAACTTTGGGAAGAAAACCTCTTCCCTGAAAAGCCATATTTTAATAAAAACTATTCATGGACCAAACCATTCAATTTCCTGCAGTGCCTAGAAATATTCCGGCCATGGAGGCACACCAGGAACTACTGCTTCTCCCCAGTGAGTTCCTAGAGATACCAGAATATCAACTCCTGAGTACCGCGCAGACTGGGTTCAGATGGCAATGCAGCCCTCTCCTTTTCCAGAACTTGGCAAGTCACTTCTGCTCTGTCAGAAAACTCATGAGAAACGGAATGGTTTTTTCTGACAGGTTGGTTTTCAGCTGGATCTGCTCCTTGACCTGGTTCTCCGGGTGGCTGTGCTCACCCCGGCACAAGCCAGGGCTGGCAGGAGGTCGGTAGGCCACGGAGAGACAGGGTATGGAGTGGGGCCGAGACTTCTTTTGCTAGCAGGGTTGGTTCGTACTGAGTTACGCTGTTGACTAAACCACAGTCTCGTTTACGTTTCATGGCACTCACTTCTCTGATAACACAATGGCAGTTCCTTTTAGTCCCCAAAGAGGACAGCAAGCTAGCTGGAGAGCTGTAAATGTACAGAGGAACAGTTACATTTCACAGCTTATATTGCTTTACAGTCCTATTTTGCATGAGGAAATAACTGTGGAAGAGAGATCACCATGGATGAATCTTCATTTTGCTTTTTTAAACATGTACCTGTGGCCATTTTTTTATACAGGTAAATAAAATACATGACCAGGTTACATTTAAATAGATGGCAGATGCGTAGGTTTAGGTTTAGGAATGAGCACAAACTTAAAGTACTACAAGTGTTAAAATTGTTTTCCCTTCTCACTGGATTCTGATTTGAGATCAAAGTTCTTGGTACACAATAGATATATATGCAGGTACATACATATACTCATAACTAAAGAACTCCTAAAAAGAGGATTTCCACTTTTTGGCGTATTTTTCATCATTTATCATTGTCATTAGTTTTAGATTAGACCAACATGTATTCCCATTTTAAGTTGTTTTGAAAGAGATTCAATATTGATTGCACGTGTTTTCCCACATCAACACGAACTGAAAGTGAATGATAAATACACTCTCCATGGATATTTCAAATGCAGCAACGTTTGGGGGTTAATGAAGGTAAAGGAAAAGCTCTCAGAATCGTTGGCCTTCTGCCACAAAACTAGAGAAGTAAACTGGAGCTGTAATTTCCAGTTCTGAGGGAGCTGAAAGAAGAAAGCAAAATTCCAGGTCTCCAAGCACAGCACATCGCCCTGCATACGAAGTTTAGGTCAATGCCCCACCCCATGAACAGAGAGCCACGACGCGGTGTTAACTGGTGAAAACTATGGTCTAGTGGCTGCACTGGTATTCCTCTTTTATTTGGACATATTGGAAGAAGAGGTGGATAGATGATACCATATGTCAGAAATAATTACAATGCTATTGAGTCTCAGTATGACAAAGAGGAAAGTAATGACTTTGGCTAGGGCCAGAGAGGATTGAAAGCAATATTTGTTGGAAAAAAAAAGAAAAAAGGTCACTGTCTGGGAAGATCACCAGAACTGGGGCTGGGTGAAAATAGGAAATTTTGAAGCCAATTCTTCTGGTTTTTCAAGCGAGGCATCAATCTACGTAGCTAGTAATTCATAGGAAATATCAGTTATCTGTTGCATCCTAGAAAAAGCCAGAAGTGTCTTTTCAGCTGGATTTCCACATTCCAGAGCTGACTGATTTATACGTGATATGGTTCTCCAGGCTGAGACTTCAAAACATCACAAAAGGAACCCATAAGAATGGATCACAGGAGGATTATCTTTTGAGGAAACAAATTTTGAAGACTCAAGACAAAGCCATTTTTCCTTTGAAAATTGTGAGATTCTCCCACTGCGTTCAACAGGTCCTTCTACTTGCACAAGTAACGTTTTTTCCAATGACCCGTAACTTCTGAGGAGATATTTGTCAGTCCCATAAACACTTCCACGTGAAGACAGCTCTACTGCAGACAAATGAAGACCATTTCCACATGGGTCATTGAGATTAGAAAGTCTTACAGTACAGAAAGTTTAAGCAATCCCTTTCCTCAGGATTTGGTCATGTAGCTCAGTGGTCTGCTGCTCTGCCCTAGCTTTTGTCAGCCTTCCCCATTGGTGTCTCTGCATTGCTAGTTGGGCAAATGTGCCTGAATTGATTATTGAGAAACTCCTGTATGTTTTGAGTGCATTTGACTTGTGTCATTGAGCAATGAAAACTTCACTGAAGGGTTTCATGGTTGTCCTGAAAGATGATTAACAAGGGTAATTTGCATGAGAAATTGATGAGATCCTGTAACAGGAAAATATTGCAGCAACATATCCCTCAGAGAGACAAATGAAGCCAATCAGATGAGCATTAGAAAGTGAGAGTGATCCTTGCAAGACTTATTTAAAAATCAACAACTGAACTGACTGAAAAGTTAGAGGTCTCACTAAAATATACCCTACCTTCACTAAATTGCTCCTGCCTGAGGATTTTTTGTTCCTAAGCAATCCCACAGGGGAAGGACAACAAATATGAACTATTTACCAGAAGTCATCTAAGGCAAGCTGTACTTCCCCAAAATATTCAGCCCTATCTAAAACAACAGCAAACACTGTACAGCCGAAATGTTTAGTACAGGACCAGATCAGAAGAACAAGGCAAATTTGTGCCAGATAAAGAGGCAACTCACCAGCATCCTGCTGGTGCAGGGCTGCATCTCTGGCTGCACAGGCTTGAAAGCTCATGCTCCAGTCCTCTAGGAGCTTTGCTGATAAAGGGATTTGGGATGTTTTTTTGACTACTGGTGCCTCGGTGGTGAAAAGTTCTCCAGCTGTATGGAAAGGCTGGGGTTTGTGATTCTCAGACCCCCTAGTCACTCCTTTGGCAATAGAGACAAGTCGTGAAGGTCATTATGGATCATGTAGTGGTCTAGTACAGCAGAAGGCGGCTCTCTCTTTCTGCGGTTGTCCCATTCACTTCTGTTCTCCTGTGGTTTTCAACCTTGCTCTGTAAGTGTGTCTAGTTATGCCATTTGACATTAAAATAGCTGCCAAATAAGTCTGTTTCTAAGGCAAGATTACTCTAGTGGGAGAGCAAACCAGCACATTTCCCAGACCTTCTCCCTCTCCTCCTTGCTAGCCAATGCACCCATAACACAACTGGTTTACTCTAGGCCAAAGGGCAGTATTTTGTGAAGCTTCTTGTTCAAGTCCTGGTAACATATAACTTGCAAGCATGCACTTTGACCCTCCCTGAGCTTGGAACATTTTTCTCTGGCATCTGAGAGTATTTTTCCATCCTGATGATGACTTAATTATATAAATAAATCTTTGAGGCTGATATGGTTGCCTCTGGTTTCATTCCTTGGCTGAATGCCCCTTCTTCCCCAGAGTACTGTCAAGTAAGCATAGGACAGCATGGGAAAAAGAAGATTCTGATCCCCACTACTGTTCGTGAAACACTGCACTAGTGGAAATCAAAGGCCTTAATTTGGAGCTTTAACTGTAGGAAAGAGAACTAGAATAGGACTAGAACTACCCAGAGGCAGGACCAGTATGAAAATTCTCTTTAAAGCAAAGTGAAGAGCTGAAAATATGCTCCTTTTAATAAAAGACACCAAATCTTTGTAATGTTAGTGGGAAGTAGCTGCAGGCTTCCAAGAGAAGCAAACGTATTCCGTTCAGTCCTTTAGACAACAGTGCTCCAAAGGGGAAACAACAATACCTATTTATTTTATACATATTGGTGCACTACGGAGTGTAATACTGAATGTCAGCTCTTATCTGCCATGAAAAGACACTACCACAGTAAACACCTGAGTGGAAATGATCCCCTGCAAACCTACATCATCTCTGTTGTATACAGTCATTTCCTTGGCTGTTTATTTGCTCAGATTATAAGCCCTTGAGCAGCATGTCAGAAACCTGAACACTGATTAAACCTCACAGCTGACCTAACCTATTGGGAAGAAATGTTCATGTATGAAGCAGAATAAATTCTGCCCAGTTGTAACTGTGAAGCCCAAATACCATTCAAAATAGGCCAAACACAGAAAAACCCAGATCCAAACTATTCTCTCTTTCAGGATGTCTACATCCAGATCCAAAACTGGTATATAACAGCCGCAGTGCTGCTTCGACGAGACTTAAAGCCAGTTCTCGGGGGTCAGAAAGATGTCATGCGATTTAAGATAAAATGGGATTTACTTAATACTAACAATATATATTTTATTCCACTGGTTTAGGGTTGGTTTTATTTGCCCTTTCTGGTGTGGTTTTGGGGTTTTTTGTTTTGTTTTGTTTTTTAAGATCTGAGTCTGAAAAGGCAAAACCAAGCTTTTTCTGACGCATGTCAGCTGTGAGTCCAAGCATTCCTTATTGGTTAGTTATAAAAGACTTTCCTGGCCGACTCTTTAGAGTCCTCCTTATCAGTTTAATCATAATTAGTTTATTATTGCTCACTGTAAAGTCTAGGAAATCAAACTCCAAGTACAACATGATTTAAAAGCTTGTTTTATAATTCTGCTCTCCGTGTCCTCTCACTGTGTTTTCAGATGGCAGGAAAACTCCCTGGAACTCAACAATGTTCAGAAAATTGTTTTGATTAGTAAAACTGTTATCCAGTCCTCTTGCTTGATCCCCTGGTTGATTGACTTAGAGATAAAGTTTAAGTCCTGAAGTGTTCAGCAACTACAAGGTGTATAATGCAACCACCCCCAGAGGATTTAAGCATTTTACGAACTATTTCCAAATGGTGCTCTGTAGTTAACCCTGCTTAAAATTCAAGCCACTCCAACAGGTGGAAGCAGTTTTCTACAGCATACCTCCTCTACCAGGTTGAGAAGGGAATTGTTTGAATCATAAGCACTGCAAAGAACAGTAAATGTCACTGTTTAGAGTTCAAAACTGACCTGAGCTGTTATACTGGTCAGAAGGCAGAGGTATATGCTACAGGAAAAATACCACATTTAACCTGATGCACCCGTGTTCCCTTACCCAGCTACTCCAGGGGACAGAAAAGCAGGTATTTACATTTTGGGCTTTCTAGTCTTCTTTACTCAAATGCACTAGATTAACCTGCCCTGGCATAAGGATAGCTTGGAACAGCTTTTGGTGAATTCACCAAGTCTTTCCATCAATATTTTTGGTGGGTGGCAACCAGGAGCATGGCTTATCACATACACCAAGAGCTGCAATGGATATGCCTAGGATGTTCCTGAGCCTCAGCACTTTGCAGAAGAGATGCAGCAACTCAGTGACTTGAGCCCACTTTTACTTGAAACAATTGAAAACACTATTGCAGTATTTCACGGTCTTAGTTTGAAAACACTATTCCAGCATTTCCTTAGTCTAAAAACACTATTCCAGTATTTCACAAACTTAGTTTGAACCCACAGGCATATATAGGGTTAAAGCTTTTGTGAAATGTTATTTTAACATAGATTCTGTGTAGAAATTTTGATGGTAAAGAAAGAAATTCTTTAACTGACAAAACCTATGAAAACAATACGGAGTTATCAAACGTAACCATTTACGGCAGGAAATATCTCCTCTGATATATCTCCTGTATTTCCAGCAGCACTGTACATACATATTAAAAAGGAATTTGCCTGAAAGCGTGTGATTAGATAACCCATCTCATATTTAATGTTAATTTATGAGCATTAGGCAAGTTCTTATGAAGCCTTTTTAAACCAATTCATTGCCACGGAGCTGATCATTTATATCAGCCCTTGTACTCAGGTAGTAAAATTCCATAATTCACTCCCCTAGATAACTCTCTCAGCAGAAGGCTTTGCTAGCACTCAATATATTATCATCAATACCAAGGAATACTATTTCTCACTAACAGCATTATTCATGATGAATGAAGATGCTCTGTATCTGCTACCTTTGATGCTAAATAATCCTTTTCTCCTGCACGCAGAGGCTGCTAGGAGGAACACATTGATGCAGCAGTTCCGGGCCTTAGTCTCAGCTCTCAGTGCTCTGAGAGCCTCGAGCGAATCTTTTACAACTCCTAACACTGTGGCAGCCACCTAATGCCAAAGCCAAGCTTGCACCAAGAGCACCCACCACTTTCTCCGGTAGTCGATAAAAGCCTTTTGGCAGTAATTGGAGCATAAGTCAATGTGAAGACATGCGAGACACCAGCACCTGGGAAGTCATGGGAATCCAAGACAGACAGAGCTGGGGCTACCGGCGCAGAGATTGCACTGGAAGATTTCAATAGAAAGGGATACAGCCTCGGTAAGGCTACACAGCTACAAAGAGAGCACAAATCCAGCCACAGCCCCATCCTGCCCTTGCTTTTGGGTGATATTTCCAGCCAGCTTGTTCATGCAAGTCCGATGGGGAAGTATGATTCATTCGATAAATCATTTCAAAGTTTCTAAAATACTGGAGACTGTGAAAGGGCAAAGTATAATTAGCATTTCAAGAGGGTCTGAAAAACAAAAAGCAGATTTGGATTTATGGCTTTGCTTTCTTCGCCAGAGCTGGGGTCTGAACACTGAGTTCAGTTTAGTCTGCAGATAGGGACCCGCTCTGACATTTAGAGCTGGTATCTGGTTTCAGATTCCAAATCCATGCAAAGTCTTGGTCTCTTTAATATTTACTGCAAAAGTTCAGATTCCCTTCACCCAAGGGCCCTGAGATGCTGCTCTCTAGCACTGGCCAGCTGGCATTCCAGTCCCACAGTCACATCTGTGCTTTCTCCTCATGTCCCCACCGCTGGTTTGAAGAACTAGACTGAAGCCAGAAACTTCAAGGAGGAAAAAAAAGAAAGACGCCAGAATACAGATGTCTATGAGCG
>NW_010390049.1:186858-191365 GCF_000710305.1 Buceros rhinoceros silvestris | reverse complement strand
GCGGTTCAAAATGGCAGTTGGTAAAAGGACATCCAGCAACGCTGGCACTAAGAATATACTATAGGCTTGTGAAGCCAGGCGCTACTCAATAAAATACGTGATAAATAAAGCGTGATTCATATGTACTTGCCATGAACTAATCGACATTACAGAAGAGTCCGACAGGTGGGATATACCTAACCTGACATCAGCAGTCTCTTGGGAAGAATCTCTTCTCATTGAGTAAGAAAGAAACAGGAAATGCCCGTTCCCTTTCCGGTATTATGCAGAGCTTGATTCAGAGGAGGCATCAATTAGCATTTCTCTTGATGAGTATTTGACAAACTATTATTTAAACTATTTCCACTGCCAGGTCTTTGGGAAAATCACACTCAGTGCCAAGCAGTCTGTTAAAATCTTGCCTAACAAGTCTGCACGTTCCACACTTGAGAATTTAAGCAGATGCTTTATATGGTGAAGAGAAAGAGCTGCCTTCCAGCGTCCACGGTGGAATTTCAGGTTGCTTTAATGGTGTCCAAATCCCTTCCCACCAGACAAATTTCCTACCAAATCATGAATAAAATACATCTTTGGCTCAGACATAAAAACACAGAGGAAAAAACACATCAGCTGGGATGTCTTAATGAAGAAGGCTGAGAGAGAAAAGGTATGAATTAAGACCCGCAATCATAAAATCTTTGTTGCTTTTTGTGGCATGTGCCTTCTGTACATACATCTCATAACATCGGCTAATATCCACAGGAAAGTTCGAAGATGTAAATATTCTGTTAGTCACAGGATATTTAAAGACAATGCAAATCATGCTAAATAAAATATTATAGTTGTCTAGTACTTAATGTATTAGAAAAAGGGCAAAGAGGCAATGCCTGATACTGGTGAAAATGAGGATTACAAAGAGCATTCGGAGCATTCAAAGTTAGGTAATTACTTTTTGAAAAAATCTGTTATCCAAACCCTAGACTTCTCAATGACTATGGACAATGTCTAAGGTGCCCTAGTCACCAGATAAATGAAATATGATAGGAGCTGCTGTTCCATGAGATTTCTGCCATTTGGGGCTGCAACCTTCCAAGAAGAGGTTGTATGAGATACCAGGCAAAGGAAGACTAAGGAAGAAGGGTCTTCTCTTTTTGAACCGAAAGGAAAGATAGATGAAAGCCTGGGACAAATTCCAATCAGAGACTGAAATTCCTCTACCTTCTTGTGGCAGTCACAAGGCTGTTTTTTTCCTAACACAGAATAAAAGAAAGCAAAATGAAAATATTTACATTGTACTTTCCAAGCCTTGATCTATGAATTTTTAAAATAAAAGAGTTTTTTATTCAAAATTACACCTAAGTTAAGAGATTTTTCCTCCACAATGTCTGCCAATAGCTTCAGGAAGTTTTATGGGGAACTTGGCTATGAGTTCCCAAGTTTGGGCAATAGCCTCAGAACATAGAAAATTACTTTCCATACTACCTGAGCACATCTGACCAATGTCACAAGAGATGGCTACAACACTGTCCTCTACCAAATCTCAAACTGGAACTGTGGTCAGCTGTTCCTCTTCATATCACTTTTTGCTTATGCCAGAAAGGAAATTAAACAGAAAGCATAAACAGCCCAGAATAAAGGCAGCCAGACACATTTAAACCCTTCAGACAGAATGACTTGCCATATTTCTCTACAGTCATTCAGAGATGAAGAAACCATTACTATCAGGTTAGAAGTTTGCTAGACTGGTTATTTAAACTAGTCAATCCTGTAAAGCAAAGCTGGATAGATTTGCGTTTCCACACCCAACATCCAACGCCACTGGAAGAAATCTCTTCCTTCCTTCACTCTCTCTTTTGTACCAAGGCAGTGGGCAGGTCAATGAACTGGTAATGCAGACACACGAGTCATGTTACTGTGTTAGCACTAAGCGGTACTGTGACTTCAGAAAAGTCACTTCGCTCCTCTAATTCAGTTTTCCCATCTGCAGACAGGTATCAACACTCACACAGTCTCTTTGGCCTGGGGAACCAGCGCTGTGGTCCAAAAGAGATGTCAGGAAGACCAAGACTCCCTGCCCAAGGTCAACTTTGAGAGGGAGAAATCTCTCTTCCCCAATTGCTTTTTACCATATTACCTCAACTTCAAGGGAGTTTCTTCAAAGGTTTCCTGAAAATGTGGGTATTTTTGTGGTAGCACAGAAAGACAAGAGAAAAGTCCTTCTGAGCATCACATTCTGCTATCTCATGTCAATAACCCTCACCAAAAACCTTAACTCCCGCGAGCTCAACCATTCACCTCTCATCAGGTTGGAACCGAGGAGTCTGGAACAGGTCTTGAACGCTCCTTGAATAAGAAGTTGCACAGTTTTGTATTAGAAAAAAATCTGTTTTCAGAAAGGTTTTTTAATATTTTGAAAGTTTTTAGCTTTACACTGAACATATTCTACAGATCAATGTCGTGTGTTTGTGTAAGACTGGATACACAAGGGGTTGCCCTGTTTTTCATTCCCACAAGCAGTATCAGCTCTGGATACTTCCTGCATTAACCAAGCCAATTACCAAATAGGTACCGTTCAGTGGCATCAATGATAATTTTCTGTGATAAATAGCAGCAGCATCTAAATCAGAGCAGTTTCAGAACCACTGGTAAAGGACAAAGATTATGGAGAGTGTATGGAGCTACTGCTGGCCCAGATTCCCTGTACAAATCAACACTGGTTTCCAGCTTTGCTAGTGAATGGCTGTTACACTTTGCATCTGGAGGTTTCTGCTGCAACAAATTCTGAAAGAATTTTTGAAGTAGAAGAAGAAGGAACAGGCGCAGAGACCGAGAAAGCCTAGTTACAGCAAGAGACCATCATTTGGACGTTTCCTTTAAGAGCGAATTATATATGATAATGGCTTCATTGTCATCAAATAGAATACAATTAATTTTATTTTTTAGTATGTTATCAGCAAGCAAACCACCAGTATTAGCTAGATACCATCTGGGAGTGACAGTTTCCTTATTACAAAATATGTAAAAATATGGACTCCCTTAAGGAATCTGTTGCACTACATCTGCTCCAATTTTTGTTATATGCTAATGGATTTTAACCCAGCATATGAAGCATGTAAAAAAAATAACAGAAAAATTCCAACTAAATTACTTGTTTCACATTTAAAGTGTCACAAAGACAGAGACAGCCACATATGCAGCCTTAGCTACAGGGGACTGGGAAGAAACAAAGAAGTAAGGCCGAGGCATTTCTTACCTGCTGCTTTACTACCCAAGCCCCTCTCTCAAGAGGGATTCGAGCTGCCCATGTAATTAAGGCCACTTGATACGTGAAGGAAGTATTGGGACTCTACACAGCTAAATCTCCAATAAGCTTAGGTGGCAACAAAAGATTGTGACTGCTGAAGCACAATTACCTTCCTTATTTCCCTCCATTCACAATATTTTAAACAATTACAAAGGTTAAAATGGGCTATCACAATTATGAGACTATTCTCCAGGGGAGAGGGTTGGGTTTTCCTGGTCTTCACACATTTCTTTAACTTCCCTTGCCACGATCGGATCTTGAGAATCAGCCAGAGTGACAGGCTATTCCGTTGGGTAACAAGGAGCTCTCTAGATTACACTGAGAATATGGCAGATTAAAAATCCTTTCTGCTGAGATATTGGTGTCACCGTTTTTGAGAGAATGACTCGTTACCAGGGCTGGAAATGAATGACTGTGCTGCAAACATAGGCCAGAGGAGGGCTGGGGGGTTTCTGCCTTTTTTTATCCCCCCTGTACAATTATGTGGAGCTCTAGCTTTAGGCTAACTGAATTTTTGCAGTTGTAAAGCAGTTTGGTATGAATTGTTTTTCCATGGATCTGTGTCCCCAGGCCCTGCGATGTGAAATACACCAGGCATTACTTTTTCATTAGCATCAACACAGGACATTTCTCTGTATTAAGCACTAAAAAAAAATATTTCATGATCTGTTTATACTTCATATATATATTGATTAGAGCTGGGAAGTTTTTGACTGTGCATAAGCTTTTTGCCTATGTTTTCTTTAAATAAAAGAAATGCACTGCCAGCTGTGGAGTCCAGAGATTTTCCAGACTATTTGGAGAGACTATGTCTTCTCTTGCTTGTGTGTGTATATAAACACGCCTATAGAAATATCTACAGATATGGCCACACGCATATATTCGCACACATACGAGACATTATTATTTACAGGTGTAAAGATGTAACTCACAACAAATCTCTCAATTCAATATTTTCTAAAAAAAAGTATTGTGTGATCATACTCGAAATGTGTACAACCTAAATGTACACAAAACGAAAATGTACAACCTAAATGAACGTTCTTAGGAGGAAAAAGTACCTCACACCTTTAAAAATCAGTATTTACATGCTTTATACACGGTCTCCAGTGTGATAAACTGGAAGAGCTTTAGAAATATAAATTAATTAAGGTTCACAACACGCAGGCAAGATAGTTAGGTGTTCTTATACCCACTAACAAACCCAGAGGTAAATCTGGGTGT
>NW_010390049.1:178043-186731 GCF_000710305.1 Buceros rhinoceros silvestris | reverse complement strand
CTGACTGAGTGACAGAACTAGGAAAGGACTCGAGTGTCCCCAAGGTCTTTCTCCTGTTTTCTAACGATCGGATCTCATTGCTTCCAGACAAAGAAAGAATTCCCTAATCAAGATAGATGTATAAATCAGAACGGAACACTCTCTCTTTTATCCTTGGTGGCCCAAGCTCCAGATTTGCAATTTATCAAATTTCTATTCTGCTAGTCAGAGAAATACAATGAAAAAAATGAAAAAAAAAAAACAAACAAACTATGGCCAGGTCAGAAGATGATGCCACTAATAATAATTTTTTAAATGGAAGAAAAAACAGAGATGAGAAAGATGATTCTGGATAATGTATGGGATAGTTTTTAAAGAATAAAAGTAAGCTGAAATTAATTCCAAGATCTAATACTTCAAGTCGTATTTTGGTGCTTCCTGTTGTTACATGACTTAGTACCTGCTGATCCCAGTCTTATTCAAGCAGGTTAGACAGTTCGACCTAAATAAATCAATAAGTTTAGACACATGAGTGTCATAACAGGAAGCGATGGTTTATGGTAGACGTTTCTGGCTAGACATTACAGCTTGCCCCTCCTCGCCAAATGGGTGACTGCCGTCTCTCCGCAGAGAAAGTACAGCTGGAATGACGACAAGGGATGGATTTCTGCTGGGCCCAGGGTGGGGGGACGGCATCTGAGAACAACAGCAGGATTTACTACACAGGACAATCCAAAGAAGGAGCCTCAGGTCCTTGCTTTTGAAGAAGGATGAAGGAAAAAAGAAGGTAACTTGTCCTGTTATGGTATAATGAGAACAACCCCTCAGCGCCTGGCTCCCCTGTGCATTCAGAGGGGTACAGGTCCCTGTAGCTTTCATTTCCACTTACATGGAAGCACTTAGAGAAAGTCCAAAGCCTTATTGCCTCCTTGATACTCGCTGCAATAACAGAAGCTTGTGCTGCATCTCACTGCATTAGCAGGGCACCAAGACAATCTCAGGGAGCTGCAAAAATACTTCAGCCGGCTTGGGCAAGTGCTCTATCAAAGCAACTGTTTTCTCTCTAGGGACAGACTCATGCAAGAAAAGCCCACCTTTAGTAATTTATTTTGTTTCCTAATGTTTTGGACAGGAAGCTGAAGATAAAATTCACACCACCATTAAAGGGAGCAAGTCCTGACGGAGAGCAGCAGGCCCTTGTCCATGCACCCAACCCCAGCACCTTTAGCACTTCAGTTTGGATGAGGTGTGGTCTCAGAAAGCATAGCTATGTGTGACCTCAGGAACCCTTTTTAGACACATTTTCTGATTCCAAGTCAGTGCCATCCTTGATTTCTGTGTTGACACGGTCAAGAATGCCAAGGTTTTCTGAATCAATAGTTAGTAGCATTGAATTTGTGGTGTGTTGATTTTGGCTTTGAGCAGTAACTGCTGAGTGCTGGATGGGAGAATTAGAGTTCACCCTCTGCAAGAGCTGAGGATTCTCAAATAGAATAGTCAGGTATGGGTTAGAAAAGGCCAAGGGGACTTCGTAATGGATCTCAATGAAGTTGGAGCCAGAGTATCATTCCAGTATATTCGTAACAAGATGTACAGGAACAGATTTAAGTGGTACTTCATGTTCTCTACACCTACAGTACTTGCTGTCATGAGGCGCTAAATAAGAATGACTTACAACCTAGCTTTGAACTTTATGAACCAGCACAACTGAGTAGGGCTTGTCGAGGGCCCCATAGTTCAGGTTCGTGTAGACATAACTAAAATTCACAAGATAGATGCTTGGTGAACTCTAGCTTTTCATATTTCACAAACAACCTGGATGCCTCTTCTCCTGACCTCCAACAAAGATTTTCTTTTCTTCTGATAGTCAGCCCGCTTGTATTTAAGATTAATGGGCAGCTGTTTGGTTAAGGACAGTTTTGCCACTGTAACTTTTTAAAGCAGTGGCATGTATTTTTCCAGCCAGATTTCCTCCCTAGTAGTGATGACTAAATGGGAGAGAAGCATACATCAACAAATGAGAGAAGTCTTGGCCAACTGATATCCAAAAGGGAGACAGGATAGCATAAGAAATCCAGCTGCTGCCCTCAAACTCCTGAAGTACCCATATTAGCTCCACTTTCTACTCAAATAGAAGTCTCCTCATGCACAGTTACATGACATAGCTCAGTTCTGGACACTAATGATTCATGTGAGTTATTTGTCTGGTATCCCCGTGAAGGGAATATGGCAGCCAGTAATGGGGATGGGGGATGGAATTTGGGATCTAAATATGACTAATACTCCTGGATCAAGTGAAAAAAGGGTCAACGTTATAGTCTAGGGAATGTAAGAAGGCCTGAGATGCTCTTTAACAAGTAGATCTGGAATGCCCAGTTGGGAACAGAGCAGACATGGTACTTGAGCTAACCATTAACTGAGCTTATACTTCTATTCCCAATGTCAAAAATTCCTAACAGTTTTTGCACTGGCTTCTTTCCACATGTTACATTGTCCTGGAGACTTTCCATTTCTTTCTTGTCATGCAAATTCCAGGTATCACTGAACCAGCAGTGAGTATTCCACGTAGTATAGTACTCCGTGAGAAGCCAAAAATGGTTAATGAAGCCCATGTTTATTGTACAAGGTATCTAAAAAAAAAAAAAATTGGATGTCTGTGAATCCCCGGCTCCCAAACCAACTTACATATTCTCTCTTTTCTCTTCTTGGTATTCATACACTTAATACCTAATCATCGCATCACACACAATAGATGAGAACACTGCAATTCGAACCCGGCATTGACCTCCAAGTGTTTTTAAGGAGACACTAGCGAAGGAACTACTCGAAAGGCAGACCACAAAGGAAGAGTGAGAGGTCTGTTTCATGTCAATGTTTCAAATTACCCCAAGGAAAGGAACGCACATTTTTGCTTCTGGGAAGCTGGCTTTGGCGAGCGGGCAAAACAGTGCAAGAGATCTGATCTGATGTCAATACCAGATCAAAGAGGCTCATCAAGTCAGCTAGTGAGTGAGCTGGAAGTCCTGGGAATTGCTGCTGGATTCCCTCTTGCTTTGGTGCTTTGCAAGTTTCTTAAACTTAGCAATAAAACCAAGGGCTGCTCTTTTCATTGTCCTTGCAAATTAACAGATTGTTATTGAAGATACTGTTTTAGACCTTCCCTATCTTTGATCATTTTGAGCACTCAGCTTTCAGAGCACGTTAGCAGTCCCCCATAGTCTTACTTTCTACCTGTTGTCCCTGTAGTTCAGGGACTTTATTTTCTCCTTTTGCTCCCTCCCTAAAGTTTGAGAACTGGTGAGTTAAGAGCTACCACAATCGATGCAAAGATTTAACACATAAACTTCAGCAAAAGACTGGCAAGTTTGGCTTTAGAAATCCCAGGCAGCTTTTCTTTGCTTTTCAGAAAAGAGCTTGGAAAAAGGAACTGAAAGACTCATATCAGTAATGCATTTAAGAACTCGGCAATCAACAGTTTAATCCTTATATTTTAACAACTGAAACACTCATGGTCATTGTAAATTGAGACAGAAAAGAAAATAATATTTCAGATGGGGGTATATTAATTTTTGAGACATACTGTTACAGAAACTGCTTTACACAAGAAGCTTCACTACATGCTTGGTTTTGTTTGTTCAAAACCAGGCATATCTGGAGGTGTTGATATTGAAAAGACATGGGGATGTGATCTCATTTTGCTTAGATACATGACATGAGATTTATGCAGGATAATTCAAAACAAGTGTTCTCAAACTCTCTTCTGGCCGTGGATCACAGCTTCAGAGATTCTGAATGGATTGTTAATTGGTGCCTGACAGGCAATCACATACAGCAGCCACTCCACAACTCCCCACTTGGAGAAAAATAGGTAAGTGTACTGTGTACACAGACTTCCCTTATGGTATGATTACAAATGAGAGAAGGAAAACAAATTGTGCTCAGAAGGAGCACTCAGGACCCTTAGAAAGTGCCAAAAGTACAGAGTGAGAGCTATTGAATACAGAATATTCATCTTAAAATGTCAAATTGATACAGGTTTAGAGTGACGGCATCTGAGGGAGTGACTTACATGTCGAGCAAGTGTTTGTTCAGCTACTGAGGGCTCTAACATCCAACAAACTCCATTCATTGAAATAGCCTCTGTGTGATTCTCTGTCCATATAACAATTCTCCATCTGTATGCCAGTGCAGGACACCTTTGCCATTGCCCACTGTTCCTGCAGATGCATTACTACCTGAGTTTGGAAGTAAGTGTCAGCTCTAGGAGACCACATCCTCTCTATGGGGCAGCAATGCGGCCAAACGGGATGCTTGGTGAGCAGATCTCTATTGACAGCTACTGCAGTGGTAGCAGGCACAAATCTCTGCTCCCACCCCAGGCTCTGAGGACAAACACCAGAAACAGATGGCTTACAAGCCATGGATGATCCCAGCTATTTGCTCTCCTTCCTTCCAACCCATCCTTATCCCATTCCTGCCTGCTTCTTATTTCTTACACTCCCACTCTGCACTTCTGCAAGTCTCGCTCCAGGTCCAGTCTCCCAGTCTGCTGCTGAGTGTGGTCACCCTGTACCCACATCTGAAGCTGCTTTTCCTCCTGTTTTCCTACTAACTTCTAGCTTCTGCTTCCCTCCTTTCCTTATCTACTGCCCCAACGAATAAAGGTTAGCAGAGCTGACACAACAGAAAAGAGCGCTGCAATGCAAAATGACAGGTGACCTTTCACAACACTGCCCGCCTGCCTGTTGCGTATTTGAGACTAATGAAGCTTCGAAAAAAAAATTTAAAAAAAGGATGAAACAATAAGGTTAATTTGTTTTAAAGTTTAGTAATCCCACAGATACCCACAGAGCTACTCAGATTAAGGTAAATCCCCAGTAGCTTCTCCAGGTTCAGTGAAATTATTCTGTGTTTATAGGCAGTAAAACCAGGATGGGCATCCTGCAGAGCCACCTTAGCTACAAACCGAACAGCAGTTGAGTGCTCTGAGATCTACACTCAAACAATTGGGACTCTCTGGTGACGGCAAAATTTGGAGATGAACCAAGCTGGCCGTTTATTTTTTTGCTTGCTTATTTTCAAGCACAGGCGTTATGGGTGTGCTTTTTTTTTTCTTTTCTGTACTTTTTCCCTCCCAGCAGAGTCCTGCACCATTCCTTTAAAAGCTTCTGTTACTTTAGTGCAGAAGGGTCTGTCTCCTCCACTTTGCCTCCTGGCCTTGAGGTCCACATTGCACTGATAGCAATAATCTCTGAAGAACCTTTTCAGGATCAATGATTACAGTACTGCTAGTCCCTTGTTTTGCAGACTTTTAAAAATAAAATAAATAAAAAAAAATACCCAGCACAATCAGAACACATTCCTTTTCATCTCTGTCTTTCCCATAATTTTCCACGGCAGAGTTCATGTCAAAAATGCTTGGTTTCCACCCTCCACCCAATTGTAAGCTCTTCAAAGGGAGAGAATGAAAGTTGGAGCCTGAATCCCAGAGCAAATGCTCCTGCAGCCAGGCTCAAGCCAGCTTTTGAAGTCTTTCGGCTCACCTCTTGATGCCAGGCAGGCCCCTATTATTACCAATGTTGTCAGCCATTTCAGCTCCATTTCCAGGCCTACATGGACAAGAGAGCAAGGGAGGCCCTTTCATGTCAGGCTTTGCAAAGCTGCTTCAGTGTTTGAAGGATGAAAGTCGCTCTTGTTTGTTCTTGCTGCGGTGCACAACATTTGGCTTAAAAAATAGAGGATGTTGCGTTTCTTGAAGTGGACGGCGCGTTGCTGGACACAATCAACGCTAATGGCAGTTCTGCAGCCAGGGGTTTCAAGGCTTTTTTTTTTTTTTTTGTTAAAGAATGTAAATAGTCAAGCGTAGCGGCAGCAAAATCTTTTCTAATTTATAAAAGAAAAATACATTTGTGCAGATATCAGGGAGGAGGAGGGAAGGGAGGGAAGCCAGCCATTTCCTCACAACACAAGGACAGATGAGAGATTATTTTAATGAGGCCCAAGTAACGAGAGCCCTTAATTCAGGATACCAAGAGGAAAAGCTTTTCCCCTGTCCTAGAATCAGACAAAACAAAGCTGACTTATCCCAGACACAGAAGCGGTCTGTGAATCCTACCGAGAGCCTCTGCCTGGCTTCAGTGCACGACCTGGGGTTGGTATGATCCCTCTTCCCACCTTCCAAGGGGAGGTCGGAGGGGGAGGATTGAAACTTCCTCTCTTTGACGTTGTATCGACAGGTAGAGTTTTTCATCACACTATCCTCTTTTCCAGGCTCGTTATGTCCTCTCACAGTCCATAAGTTTCTGCCCACACTTGTGTTTTGAAGGCAAGAAGGGAGGGGAAGGTAACGAAAAGGGGAAGCAAAAAGAACCCCCCTGAAGCCGAACATCCTTTTCCAGAGAACAAAACCCTGACATCCTGTGGCCGACACCATCCTCCAGCACAACAGCAGCAACGAGGTTGCCAAGATAAGAGAACCCCAAGCAAGCAAGCAACTAAATAAATAAGTACATGGAGAAAGGAAGTTTTTGTTTTGATTTCTTGTTAGTCATGATATTTAGCCTTTATCGCAGCAACGTTCCCATCCACCCCCTTGAAATCCGGTGCTATATGTTCTTCACCAGTAACAACAACAACGCTAAGGAGTCTGAGAGCAGGGAACGGGCGGTCAAATGTACTTCTTGGTCCAGCTGTGTTTAGTTTTCAGATGCCCATGTGTTCCTTGTTAGGCTGTCTTCCAGCCCTCCTCTGCCTTCTTTTCTATTCTTCACAGTCCAAAACTATGAACCAATTACAGACCACAGAGTCAGCTATTTACCCCCTCCTGCCTTTACACAGCTATTTCCTGCCTGCTATCAGCAAAGTTAGACAAAGATGACAACAAGCCCAAGGTTTTTACCATAAGTTGAACCATAAGTGGGGACCTGAAAACACCCTAAAGCTGTTATATTTTATGTAGGGGAAAATTTGAAAAGGATTATCTGAGGAAAGCAATCAGCTCCAGACTGAAATCTATCTCACTAGTGTTTATATGATAAAATAATTGGCATTTAGGCCTCTATCACACTTGGAATATGAATCATATGTCTGGAGGGCTCTCCTGCAGAGGTTTGGGGGCAGAGCTTCCTTCTTCGCCGTAGTAGCCTCTCTGGAGGTGCACACGGGTCTCCGGGCCAAAGAAAACAGTTGTGATTACAGAGTGATAGAGGCAGCCACATGCTGATTCAAAGACCTATAATCTTCTCCCCTTCCACCCTCCCCCTCCCAAAAGCAACAAGTCTGTAAAACTCATTCAGTTGCCAGAGGCTGTTTATTCTGTTTAATGGCCACCTATCACCCCTTCACTCATTCTTTTTAGATTTACTAGACAAGCACAAAGCAAATTAGTGCAAAATGCTTTCAGTCAAGTGTCAGGTGGAATCAGACTTGATGAATACTATACTGCTGGGCTTTATAACTGTAGGAACACATATACTGACAACATTGTCTCCTTCAATTAAAGCTATGCTGCCTGTTTCCTGAGTCCTTCATAGAACCCTCCCCGCCCCCAAAGTCAAACCTATAACTTTTTAATATCTTATTTTCATAAAGACATTTTGACACACACTGTGATGGTGCAAATGGAGAAATCTCAGTGCTAGAATTTTTATGATGCGTTTCAAAAACGTATTCTTCAAAGGAAACATTCCAGTGACACACTGATCTGCAGCAAAGTGTAGATGTGTTCGAAAATAGCACCGTGTCTGAACCTTGTAATGTAATATTTACAGTATAAATCCTGCTAACGTACCATAGAAATGAGTCTCCATTGTTGCTCATCCATAAATACACAAGGCCAAAGGGGTGGGACTAAGGGTGCAGAGGGGACCTGCAGGGCAGAGGTGTACTCTCCCCCTCTACACTAATGCGTGGAGCAGTCCACACACATGAGGGGAGAGCGTAACCCCAAGGGGACCGCACAGGTTTCCAGCAGCGTGACTCCTACTAAAGTCAGTAGGAGCCACGAGGCTGAAACCCACACACAGATCTCAGGCAGCTCACCAAAAACATTCCTCTAAAGATGGATCGTACCTGGTGGGCACAGCTCAGAGTAACGGGCTGATGCTGCTGTGCTACCCTAGGGATGGAGTCTAACACAGTTTGGTTTTGCTGGAACACTCAGCTTGTGTAGCAGACCAGTATAGAGCACGGGACATCCCAGACTGTTCAGACATGCTGAAAAAAGGCTTGCTTTTTGTTTTCCTTGAGCTCAGAGATTAAAGCAGGTTCCTCTGAGAACTGGCACATCAGCCACTGTAATTACAGTGAGCTTGCAACAGCATCCAGGAGCAGAGAGCTACTCCAGAAATAGGCACAGGGTGACAACAACCCCATGGATGGACTGGGATCACTGCTTTGGAGAGGGAGACACTACACAGACTCCTGGACGAATGATTTCAGTCATATCACTGTGGCCATCACATGACAGTGATGCTCCTCTAGCAGTGAAAGCAGAGCGCGATGCTGCAGGCTGCCATTTGAATACATGGGGTTTTGCAGCAGGTAGAGCAAGCTGATGTTAGTCTCATTAAAGGCCACAGTTGTAAGAATTTTCATAACAACAACTTCGGAGAAAACAGACATGTAGAGAAGTTATAGAGAAATTACACATTTTCAGACATTCCGATACCATGGTGATAAGAGTGGCATAAATAATGTAGCAAGCAGGAA
>NW_010390049.1:176128-177981 GCF_000710305.1 Buceros rhinoceros silvestris | reverse complement strand
TTGATAAGAGTTTCATAAATAATGTAGCAAGCATGAATGGATCTAATTCTCTGTATTAAAACCATCTTAAGTCCCTTTTCAAGACCTGAAAAGATTAAACAAAGAAGTTTCGACTGAAATACCTTGACCCTGTGTGTATTGGGTAAAGAACCTGCTTTTGGGACAAGATAAGCAGATACATTAAATAATCAAAGCATCATCATATCTTGATGATACGTTTAAATTCCATTTAAATTGGCAAAGGACTGTGAAGCTGGAAGGTGCTCTTATAATTAAAAAGTAGTATTATTCTCCTGCCTCTTCAGGGCACTAGATTTCATAGGTAAAGTCTGGTTCTGCAGTGTATTATAGTGGCTAAAAACAACCCTAAAGAGGGATGAGAGAGATGCATAAGGACCTTTATGCAGGAGTATTCCATGAATATCTTCTATGGATGCCAAGTTGAGGATAAAAACTAATTTACAGCTCTAAATTGGAAACATGCACAGACCCTTTGGAATGCATGTTATTAGTAAACCAGCTGAGAAGTCTGCATTAGCTCATGCCCAGTTGCAGTAAGGAGAAGAATATCATAATTATTTCCTCTACTGCTGTTTGTTTCATCTGAGAGCAGAAAATGCCCAAACAAACGGGGCTGACCCGTTAATTTTGTTCTAATTCCCTCCACACCCATAAACTTGGTGATAGGCAAATAGGCAAACTATCTTCCTTCCGTTGGCAGTTGTACTTTCAAAGGCTAACACATCCTCTTTTTCCTTTTCAAACCTACTTTTAGCCCGATTCCTTTAATAAAACTACCCCCATGGTGATAACTCATTCAGAATGAGCATGTCGCGCAGGGGAAAGAGGACAGAAAAAAGACCTTCTTGAAGATATTGCCCAACACAATCTCTTTCAGGCTACAAACAGAAAAGAGAAACTTAATGCATAGAGATGGGGTTGGCTGTAACAATTCTCCTATGTACAAATGCACTGAAAATCACCAAGTGTTCATCAACCACATTCCAGCCATCCCTGAAGTTTACATGTTTGTAAGTCTCAGTCAGTCATCGAGGCCAAGTCTGGAGACAGACATGGTAAAGGTTTCTTCATGCCATCATATTTTTTATATCTAAACTAAATATATCTAAAAATATATCACCTCTCCATGGGGGGTCCTAAACTGCTTCCTAAGTTACTGTTCCAAATTTAGCAGAGGCATCTTCCTGGACTACTGTCCATCCTCAGTGCTAGGCTCCTCCATCGAATTCATTCAATCACAAGGTGGCAAATTCTTTACCAGAAAATGTCATTTTCCTTTTCTCAGCGACCTGCCTTAGTTTCATTGACCAGCCTAAGCCTTTTGAGTGTTTCAATCTTTTTCTCAGGTTAGTGAAGAAAGATATATTTTTTTTAATTGGACAAACACATCATGGAAAAGTCTACCAAGGAAACTGTGAAAACAAACCTGTAACATTTACAGCAATTGTCTTCTCTTGACTGTGATTTAATTTCCTACAGTATCTATATCACAGGGTCTTACTAATTCCATAGAGAGCTGAGAACTTGGCATTTAATCCTGCCAGGAAAAAGCAGCTAAGAATGAAAATTTCACCTGGTTTCAAAGGAACAGAGTCATCATTCCTACTAAATAATTCACCAAGATTTAATACGCTAGATTTAAAAACAATTATGGAAACAAAACCTGTTTCAATTTCCTCTTTCATTCTAAGATGTGACTGATATTAAACTAAGATCAGAGGCTCATATTTGAAGTACTTAAACCAGACTCCTTGTGTCTCACTGCTGTCTCACCTGTGGGGTTCTTTAAGGTTGTTAGAAGAAATGGAAGTTGGCTTTAATTACTCCTGCTG
>NW_010390049.1:149176-176034 GCF_000710305.1 Buceros rhinoceros silvestris | reverse complement strand
GCTGAATGGTTACACTGGGAAAAGTGGAAGGAAGTGTCAGGAGGCAGGTTTTCTGTTTCTTCTTTAGTGGTTCCCTGCCTTTTGATTGAATAATGAAAATGTAATGATAGAGTTTAAGCTTCCAGCCTTTTCTTGTAACATAAACAGTCTGACAATAGTTTAATTAATAATAAACAAAAGCCCAGAAGTCCAACTTCTCCCACAGAAAAGATGTCAAGCAGAAGCAACCATGATTTACCTCCACATTACTGCAACAGAGATATTCTGACCCAAAATATTCTTTGGAGATGAGGTTTGAGAACTAGATAAGAAAGAACAATCAGTAAATCTCTTCTTTTAGAAACGAAACCCTGATGATTCGGCGTCAGTAACACAGAACAGACAAGCTAATAATCATTGGTGAATGCCTAACGTGGTGTCTCAGGTGGCTGTAGGAGCTCTCACCACTCACTACTTCAGGTGAGTACCTCCAGCAGTACGTGAAAAGCCCATGAGGAGCTGGAGCTGCACCTGGACATGCACACTGCTGCTAAGGGGCAGAGGGAGTACCGGTAACAGGAGAAAGCAGTAGTTCACGTGCCAGAGGCAGAGAGCCAGAATTCCCTGCCACTGCTAGAGCAGGAAGATCTGACCTCGGTAGAGGTCTACGCAAAGGTGCAGCGATCGTGTCTCACCCCTGCCCTGCAGCTCTCTTGAGCTGTTTTGCCCTAGCTAGGTTACCACCCCGGCGTGTGCAGCAGTGACGCACCCATCCCCGCTTCAGTTTACCACACGCACGTTTACAACTCTTTCCAGCCTTCACTCCCCATTGGTGCAAATGAGCCATGATGGGTCCTCCTCGCAGATGCCCTCGATTCATACCACACAGGGTGAACATCCCCACCCAAATGGTGCTGGTGAAAGTTACCAAGTGAAAACAATCAAAGTTACTCAAATGAAAACAATCGGAGAGAAAGACGAGGCACGATCTATTTGCTCAGATTGCAGCTGCCCCTCGCCAGGCACAGCAGAACAAGCTTGGGAGCAGAGTGAGGTTATAGATTTACATGAAAGCTCAGGGAAGTTTCCTCCCTTTCCATTTCAGTACTGGGCTTGATCAGTTATTGTCCTGCAGGTCTCTGCAAGGAAAACAGAAGCTGACTGAGGAGGAGCAGAGGGATTTCCTTCTCGGCTAGGGAAGGTATGAGACTCAGGTGACTTGGCAGCAAAGATGGATGCTGGTGAAATCTACAGGAAAGCTGCAGGGTCCTCCACACAAACCACTGAGGAACCTCAAGGAGGTCAAAGGAGGGCAACCACTCTTCAGGGAAATGGGGTGGGAGATAAGAGAATGCATCCAGATGGATCAAATCCTCATGTGGACTTTGCAGCGTGTGACTGGTGGGAAGAGGCCATGCTCTCCCTCTTTATTGCAAAACTACTTCTCTTGTTATACCCGCGTCACCGCATTCAGCAGAGAGCTTGCTATCTCCAAAGGTTATTGCACTGACAGCATTTTCTAGAGTAATGTGAAGCCGTAATCTGCTGCTCACTGGAAGTGAGGAAGAGCCAATGCTTTCTGCTGGCTAAATCGCAGAACTGTGGGTCAGGAGTCTGAACAATTTTTGCGGCTCCGCCAGTGGTTTGCTCCATACTGTCGATTACGTCACTTGGACTCAGTTCTCAGTGGTGAAAGAAAAGGGTAACAACATTTTCTATTGTCAGGTGACTTGAAACTTAATTAATGTTTTCTATGGGTGATGACCCTCAAAGGAGAGATTCCAAACACCACAAAGCATTTGGAATCTCTTTTCTCTCTCTCGGTCTCCAAGTCAGCCAAGCATCTTGATTATCATAAAATCACACAATAATCCGCATCTTTTCTGCCTGTTTCCGCTGGTGGATTCATGACAAGAACTGCATAAAAATGATTCCACTTTCCCAGACTCTACAACTCATATGGCAGGCCAAGAGAGAACTTGACAAAGAGGTGAACTCTTCTGCACCCATGTCACTTTTTTTCATGTTTTACAGCTTCAGAGAAGTGTGTTGAAGCCCACTGCCAGCTACCTGGTTGGCAGGTCTTGCTTGGAAATTATTTAATTAATTGTCACTACATTTTCAGAACTGGATGCTTCTACACTGCCAAAGCGTAAGCGCCATAAAGCAGTCGTGAAAAATGTGTTGGCTGACACGAACCAGCCTCTGCTGGATGCACTAAATATGTCAAAGTAAACTCAGATGGTCCTTTAACTCAGTAGATGCAGCACCATGGGGAAAAGGGAATTCTCCCAGCAAGAAAGACTTAAAAAAAAAAAAAAAACAACCCAAGGATTTTGCCTGATTTCTCCCTTGTGAGACAAAATTTAGATTTTATTACTGACTATATAACTCACTCTATTTATGGTTCGCATAATTTTTCCTCTTCCCAAATACATTTAACTTTTTTCAGCTTCAGCGGCTTTACACCTGATAGAGCCAAAGTCTGAAATGTCTCATTTAAAGACGTCTCAGAAACCACAAGGCAGAGGTAAGGTTTGCTATCATGTATATTTTCAGGCCAAGATTTTACCTCTATTATTACTCCTGCAGTACCTCCATGGGCCTTCACAGCTCTCAGTTTACTCTCAGTACAAATTAGGATAATCCCTGGTTTTGGATAAGACTCTCTAATCAATCCAACATCCCATATACTAAATCTATTGCAAAGTATGATTTCCTGAACATTTCAGAGTGGGATTACAATACCAGTTGAGTACATGACTTAAAAATAGAATGGAAAAAACCTTAGGTACGACCATAGGAAAATGACACCACATCTTGCAATGTTCCTTTAAAAAAAAGGAAGAAAAGAAAAAAGCAAATAAAAGATGGCTGACTGCCAGAGTTGTGTGTTAACTTGAAGTGCAGAGGTGATTTTTAATGCTTCAAACATCATTCATGAAATATTATGTATATAATTTGTACTCAAAATAACATGCAAGCTCTCCAAGAAAACATTAAAATAAATAGCCGCTTTAACTCTTTTGTACCTCGATCGTAGCTTATTTTGACGAATCAATAAAAGAGAGACGTAAGATTGATGTAGGACAGATCAGTAGGGCAATCATGTACTTTATTACATATTTATGAGTCTGAAAGATCAAAGGATGGTTTTATGCACATAACTTGGCAAACGTGTTTTGCCACGTTCAGATATATTCCAAGTGACTTTAGCGGGAATGTGAAAGAAGCTGGCACGCTGCCCACAGTGCTATTTGGTGAGGCTTTGAATGATGGTGGGATTACAAACCATGATAATAAAAACACATACAGCCTAACACTGATGCATGTAAACAGTATATACAAATGCATATGTGTGATCGTATAATGTGTGTATATACACCATATTGCAATTTCTACACATGTGCATGCATATGGGAACTACAGCTTTGATTCAACATCTCTTTTAGACCCTGGAAATCGTTCTTTTACTTTTAGCAGACACCACAACAGGCCTCTAATGCAAACAAAAGAAGGGGGAAAGGGTGCCCTCCAACAAGAGAGCTTTAGGTTATGGATTGCCATGCACAAAAATCAGGAAATGATGATGTTTGCAACTCTTCTTTCATCAGCGGAGAACATTCATTACTCTTTGGGCTACTCTCAGATGTTACTACTGCTATATGGGTTCTAAGATGGAAGACATAACTCCCTCACCATCAGATCCCGTAATTCTGCCTTCTCTCAACTTCTGGACATTTCAAATCTTTAGCTCACACTGACCCTGTTTTTACACATAAAATGCTTTAGCATCCCAGAACAGAAAGCATCCTGCTGTGGTTTAATCAGGGCCAGAGGCAGGTTGACACACACACACACACACTGTAACCCAACCTATACCATGTCCATGAAGTAGCAGAAAGAGGCGAACAGCTTCCCCATCTTTTCCCTTCTAAATCCATGACTCCGTAATTCTCATTATCCGTGATACCTAGAAACATTGAATGTATCTGAACTACAGCTGGAACTAGATTTGCAGCATAGTTCGAGCAGCCCAAGGCAGGTTGACATCTTGCCTCCTCCTCCTCCTCCTAAAATTGCAGTGACAGGGTCTTTGAGGTAACAAGTGTATGTCTGGAAGGAAGAAGGTTACTGAATTTTGCTAGGGCTGATGGGTACTTGTGATCTAGAAGAGCTTAGGTTGATCCCCAAATCTGCTACAGGTTTCCCAAGTGATCCAGGACAAGTCACTTTTTGACACTGGAGAACATCCATTACCTATTACTTCAATCCCAAACATTGCTGTTTTCAGAACTACTCATCACCAACAACACACCTGAGGAACTAGGCTTGGTATCTCTGCAAACCTGATCCAAGGTGGGCCTCAAATAGGGCTAAAAAATTCATGGACCTGAAGTCATCAGATCCCCTTTCTATGTCCTCAAAATGGAACTGTCACTCATTTCTTATTTGCCAAACGATAATACTACTTTCCAGATACAGAGGGAATTCACTGAGAAAATCAGCTCCTGCAAAGGTACAGAGATTGACAGAAAAGCATGTATCTTCCTAAAACCAAGCAGGACTGGTACCATCCTCCTTTTACAATTCTCTTACTATGACTTCAAAGTTAATGGTAATTTTTTATTAGGTTTACCAGAACTTGATTGATTCAAAAACGCCTTAGAGACCTGTCAAAATGTGCTAAAATATACAATACCTGCCAACACCATATAGAGAACATCAGGATATTACCCGCAGCTACAGCAGGGGTGGGCCTTGGGGTCTGTCACTGCTTGAAAGGCACTACCAACATTTAAAACAAAAAGCAAGTGAAAATAGTGTTTTCCAATGCTGAGGTATTAGGTGTGGAGGAGACAACCACCTTCATCTCTCCTACTCCGTTCTCAATTCAGGTAAATTCTGCATTGCTCGGGATAGCTTTAAGTGTGTTAGATGTTTGCTTTGAACAGCTGCTTGACGGCATCACAGCTGACACTAGGAGATCTCGTCTGATCATTAAGACTGTGATGGATTTGGGTTGGTGGGTCTGGCTATTAAAAACATCACAGCAAATTTCTCTTGCCTTCTGCTGCTCTTTGCTCATCAAGGCAGGGCCTCTCCTCCACTTCCCCTGCCCCTTCTGGACGTTGTTCCAAAACCCTCACAGCTACCTAGATGTCTGTGGTCTTTCACCCATTTAGCTGTTACGCATTTTCCAGCACAACTCCACTGCCTTTGAGCCTCAATTTTCCCTTTTTAATTTTTTTTTTATGTCACTGTGATTTCTGGTGCCCTGAGCAATCCTTTGACCTTGGCGTTTACACCCTTCAAGATCAGCAAGGTGTACTCATGGTCTCCGTGGTAGACATCAGTGAACAGGTCTGTATTACTCAGTTCACGTTTTGTTCATTCTTTGTAAGTCATTCTCTCAAACTTCCTCATCTATTTATTTTTCTCTTTTCTGATCTTCCTTTTGTTGGCATCATTGTCACCGAAGTGCCCAGAAATGAAGTGTTCCACTATTTGCTGGATCAGCCCCTACATGCTGTGCCTACCCTAAGTACTATTAAGGAGCCTCTCATCCTGACATCTTCCCAAGTGGTCACCTTAACGCCTGTCCTAGACAGCCCAGACTGAAGTAATTTCTGCTGTGCTACCTATACTGGCAGATTTGTTGCTCTTCACTTTTTTCCCAAGTTTTACTTGTGTTTGTCAATAGTTACTTTTACAAAGGTCTCCTTAGTGTCTCGGGGTTGATTCAATGAAGCCTTTAAGCTGCTGTTTGGAGTTAAGCACATGAATAAGTTTCCATTTGAAAACAATAGGACTAAATGGCTCACAAGACAATACACCTTTAAGTGTTTTTATAAATTAAGTCGTAATTGTTCAAGTCTTGTGGGACTTCAAGACAATACACCTTTAAGTGTTTTTATAAATTAAGTCGTAATTTTTCAAGTCTTGGGGGGCTTTTTTTTTTTTTTTTTTTTTTTTTTTTGAGGGGAAAAAAAATCTCCAACCTGCTCATCCCTACATTTAAGACTGCATTTCTGGTTACCTGCTGGTAGGAAGGCTGTTATGTTCAAGAATTACTGATGGATTCTTTTAGCCTGAGTGTTTATTAAAATAACTATTATTAAAAACCCCACCCCACCATGTCCCCAAGCCACACCCGGGTCCTTCTGTGTGCTGAGTTTAGCAAACAAGGGTGTTACAAGAGAGCTGTGAGCTCCAGCAGCACTAGGCAACGTCGAATTGCAGCAAACTTAACAACTTTGTTATTCCAAATATTAGCACTGCTGATGAACCTGTACTCTGTTTCAACAGATACATAATTAATTCATTTACAAGACCTGCAGGAGAAGGTTTGTCTCCGCAGGAAAGGGCTTTGGCAGATTTGCTGGCAGCATTTCAGATGGGTGGGTTCAATTTATAGTGCTATCCACAAGCTTTTGTTCATGTTCAGGAAAGTGCCCTGAAGTTAGTCTGGGCTTAATTATTCCATTATAAATCCTCTGATTGCAAGCTGCTTTAGCCCCTATTCTCTCTGAGCTTCACCGGGGCATCCTCTTGCAGGGTGACATTAAGTAGGGAGTGATACAATGAAAGCATCCCTACCCTCTCCCACCCTCCGAGGAGGCCACCAAGGGCTGGAATAGGGATGGACCCTGCATCACTTCACTCCTACATGTACCCAGAATGGTTTGGGAGGGTGGCAGGCAGCACGAGCAAAAACACATCTACGACTATTCTCACAGCTCACCAGGTCAGGAGATCCTGTTTAATTCCCCATACAGGTGTCGCCAGGGGAAGACAGCGAATGCTTCCCAGTTACGAGAGACACACATCAAAATGCTGCACAAAGAGCAAGTTGGTGAGGAGAATGCTTCAAAAACACTGAATCTGGCAGAGCAACATGTTGTCAGCAAACAACTGCATAAACAGGCTTTCCTGTTGCTGTCTTATTTAGACACAAAAAGAAAGGAGAAAATTAAAGATGGCAGCACATTGATACTGCTGGTGGATGTGTCATCTGTCACGCTCTCTAGTCTAATACTAGGCTCAGCAAGCTAGGAAGCTGTACTCAGAGCTTAAGGTGAGAATTTAAAGTAAGAGTCAGACTGGTTCACAAAGCTACGTGGACAATGTTATTGCAGTATAGTAGTGTCTTAATTCGACTTAGTTAATTAGAAATGGATTTAATGAACTTTGAGTAAGTTGCCCTTATGCTAAAGCAAAAGTATCCATACAGTTTTTTTATTTATTCAGCTTAACTATCTCCATTTAAAGCCTCCCCAGATCATGCCAGAGTAACATTTGTGTGTGAGTGTGCAGAGAAAATCCTACACAGAAAAAACCCACCCTCACTCGGCCGGAAAAGAGAGTGGCCCGAACTTACTCCTGGTGTAATCCCCACTGTCAATATGTTTATTGTCATGTGCAGCTCAGGATCAAAGGACATGCAGCTAGAAGATCTAATTGAAAAGTGAGGATGTAATGGACAAGCCCCATCTTCTGCTCAATCAGCTCTTACTTAGTCCTGAGATCTGCATTTCTCATAGGTAGCATCAGCCTAGAGGTCAAGAGATTTGTTCTTCATCCGAATCTAGAGAGGCTCCTTGTCCTGTCCTCTGCTTGTGAAACAAGATCGCCCGTCTTGCACAGCTAAACCAGCCCAGCTGCAAACTTTCCATGTCATCCAGCTGTGACACGCTGAACTATGATAAAGCTTGCTTTGCCTTCAGATTTGTTTTCAGGTTTTGCTTTAGGGGTGGATTTTTTTCTTCTTCTTTTTTTTTAAATCGGAGGCCAAGCATAGTGGAAAGTTTCAAACCGTGGACTGGTCTTTTAATGAAACTCTCTATTGCAAAATAAGTGCAATGTAACAAATAATTCTGTCTCCTAGTTGTTTCTGTACAAAACCAGTATGGAGTCATACATGGCAGACCTGGGAATAATGATAACTCTGCTCATTTTCTTCTTGTTTACGGAAGACTGTGGGTAACTGCGGTCCAAATAACTATCTTCTTCGGTCTGGCATGAGGGTAGGGTCTGAGGTAGGATCAGAGGATGCTCAGTGACTGAGTTTAGACTATAAATCATTACTGCCCCTCTCTGAGAAGGGTAACTGAGTGACCCCCCAGTTTAGATGAACTTGCTTTATTTTGCTATGTGATAGACTAAGATCGTACCTGTCCTTAACCTTTTGGATCTCATGTGTGTTTTCATCAGAGTTGCTTCCACTTAGAACACTGATCACAGAATTAGAGACTAATTTAGGTTGCAAGGAATGCTGGAGGGTCATCTGGTCCAGCCCCTGGCTCAAAGCAGGGCCAACTTTAAAGCCGGGTATTAAAAACGATTGCAGTCCTATGAAATCATCTCTCTGGGCTTTGTGAACGCTAATGAAGAGAGGCTGATACGAGACCTCTGAAGTCAGTATGAACCTCATCAAGGGTACAGAGGTGCTGAGAGATTAAGGTTTCTGCCCTTAAAGTTAATAGAAAACCTTGCAGGACGCAGGAGAGGAATCCAGCTCCAAGCCTACAGCTGACCAGGAAACATAATGCAGAGCTTCTGTTCCAATGCAAAGTTCATTTATTTTTCTTTGTCTTTCTTACAACAAACACATTTCCTTGAGCCCTAATTATGGCTCAGCTTTCCACCTGAGCTGAAAAAAGGATAGGATTTCATGTGAGGAAGTGCACATTACTTTTGCCTCACTTTCAAACTGAAGAATTAATTCAGAGCAGAAATACTGAAAAGAGATGCAAGAGTAATAGCACATCCACAGTGAAGGTTGTTTGCGGTCATCTACAACTTCCTAACGTCTGTTTGAGCTGTTGGGTTTATTATTGCTTCATGCTGAAAAATACTGAGAAGCTTCTACAGAAGAGTTGAGCCATTTCTAAGAACACGATTTAGGAAGAATAAATGATCACACCAGTTGTTTTGGAAGGCTTAGAATTTTTTTACTGAAATCCACTAATGTGCATAGGGGGACTGTCTCAAAATGTGGTGGAGGCCAATGCAGGGACAGAGAGGTATCGTTCACTGTCCTCATGAATATTCAACAAAACGTGGCCAAATTATAATCCTCTGCAAATCACCATCTGCATATGCTCAGCAGAGGTATGTAAGAGGCTAGCAGCACAATTCCCAGAGCATTCTGTCTTAATTGCATATATGCCATATCTCCCACAGGGCTGTATGCCAACCACATGGGCCTGCTCCATGCCCACCTCATCCACTGACCTAGATTCTTCCACAAATTGCACCTCCGGAGGGGTTGCAGCTCAGCTTAGGTTTACACACAAGGAAAAAAGGGGGTCTTTTCAGAACTTGGGAGTTGTTACGGGAGAAGAAGAGGCAAGTTCGAGATGTAGCAAGAATGTACAAAGGGAAAAAGCAGGTAGTTAGTGTGGTATTCAGATTACACATTTGAATATGAGATTAAGATGGTAATAAAGAATTTTACCCACATTAATTTTGCCTGGTGATAAAGCATCTGGGATGAGATGTCAAAGAGATGAGCAGATGTCTAAGTTTGGCTGCTCTGAGACAAGCCAGTGCCACACTATCTCCATTAGGAAAGTAGTGGAGGTGATAAAAGCCAAAATTATTATTACAATGGAAGTTATTTGGATACAGATGAGTTCAGAGGACACTGCCCTAAAAGAGCTAAAAAAAAAAAAAAAAAGTGGCCCAAGAAGGTCATTGTAGGAGCAAAGGGAAAGTTAATGGGAGGAACAAGTTCCAGGACTGAGTCCTTAAACCAAGATTTCAAGACAGAGATTATAATGAGGTTTGTCAGATGTAGCCAAAATGTCAAGGAACATATGAATGGAATAATGGCCTTGAGATTTGGCTCTGAAGATGTTACTAGAGACTTTGGCAAGAGCAGTTCCAGTGGAGAGGCAAGAACAGAAGCTAGGATGAGATACAGAGTATTATTATACACTACGGTGATTGGCACTAGACGGATCTCATCATCCTATGAGCAATTTTCTGGGACCTGATGGGCTAAATTCTTAACTGGGCTAAATTGGCTTAACTCCTCCAGAAATTTCATCAGTTTACGTCTCTCAGAAGTTTCATCCAGAGAAGAAAAACTAAAATACGGGGGATTTTTCTTGCCTTCTTTCTTTGTTACCCAAAAAAAAAAAAAAAAGAATTTTGCATTTATTTTATGCCCTCGTATGTCAAATAATCCCCATGCCCTGTAAGGAGTAATCCTTTTCCCCAAAGATCTTGGGGCGGAACACTTTCTGTTACTTTACGTTGTCTAAACAGTGTAAAATTAGGCAGCTCTTAAGCTAGCTGCTCTCATTACACAGTTTGATGAATCTGAAAGGGTAACAAACTCCAGGATGAATGATTAGTCATTTAGTCTTACAATAGCTTTCTTCCCTTACCCACTCCTCTTCCTATAAATTTCTTTCAAAAAATGAAAACAAAAAACCACTTGCTATAAATTAACTGAATTATTAATCTTTTGTCCTTTGCAGACTTTGCATGTTGGACAACAGCCAGGGGATCCCAGTACAATGTGCTGCTGCAGGTATTCCCTTTAGAGATAGAAGACATATATATTCTTAGACATGCAATAAAATTCGGATCTTTAAAGCAAGTATGAGATGATCTCCCTTGACACTTTGTTTCTAAATCATCTATTTGGTGATTTAAAACCAACAAGTTCAAAGGAGTCTGGAATCGGGTCTGTTTGACCATCTTCACTTCCAGTGACGTCGGAGCTAGAATTACACAGAAAATGCAGTGCTTAGACTTAAAATTAGCAAGAGCTCTCCAGAAGGAACAAAAAAGGTATAAATTATGTCTGATTGAACAAACACAACTCCACTGTTGAACAGCCACTCAATGAAGAGGGCAGGGAGAGGCAATGGAGCACGGTAATGTGTAATATTACTAGTCAATGGGCTGTGTGCTGCAGTGGGCTCCCAAACGCTGGAGGTGTCAGAGAGATAAATAGCAGAGTGTCCTCCTCAAAAATATGATTAATACCCTCCTCGGTCCACTGCTGAAGATGTAGTGGGTGCAGCTGGTTTGGACAGCAGTTGCATAGAGGAAAATTCCAGGACGACTGCAGCAGAGCAGAGAGGGCAAAGAGTAGGACAAGTAGTCAACTGAGTGGGAGTGCTGAGCCCCAACA
The DNA here is from genome assembly GCF_000710305.1 of Buceros rhinoceros silvestris. Taxonomy (NCBI): domain Eukaryota; kingdom Metazoa; phylum Chordata; class Aves; order Bucerotiformes; family Bucerotidae; genus Buceros; species Buceros rhinoceros. Next base: position 164,903 of record NW_010390049.1, on the reverse strand, counting down.
AGGGGAGAAGTAGGCCAGAGCTGGCAAAGGTCTTTTGGCTGCTGTTTAAGTAATGTTTATGGAACTTTCATGCATGCAAAACTGAGTTTCAAGTTCATGATCTTTGGAGGAAAAAAGGGAGAGAAGCATGTTCGAGTTCATTGTCTCTTGTAATAGTCATGCCAGAGGTGGTTTTCAAGGAGCTGTTCTTCTCTCCCAGCCTGCCCCTTTGAAAAGCCTGTACATCACAAAAAAGCAGGTGGAAAACAGAGGAACATTAAAAACAAACTAAGCAAGCACCATTTTTTTTTCCTGCAGCCAACTGCAATTTCCTGAAAAAGTCAGGAGTGTGTCACGTGGGGTTTTCACACTGTATCGTTTACAAGGAACCCTCTAAAATTCTCAGAAAACATCCTTTCATGCTTCTGTTGTCACAGCACTCAGGGGAGACTGTCCAGAGCTCAAATTCCCAGCATTAGAATCTGAACACACTATAATGTAACTAATGCTCCTGAAATCAAACAAAGGCAGAGGGCTACGGATGGCTTTATTTCTTAGGGCAGTGATCCCTGCCTTTGTTGGTGTGCAGGCAACAATACCAAGCGAGCAATATATTACCAGCAATGCCATATTATCTACCGCCTTGCATCCACAATGAATGTCTCAGGGTCACCCCTGAAAGCCTTGGGTGGGGAGGAATGCCTCGGGCAATCAGTCTCCAATCAGCAAGAAGGTGCCACAAAAGCTGCAGACACCAGGCTGATGCTGAACGGAAGGACACACGTGTTATTGAACACACAAATACAACATGAGCAGCACGCTCATAAATACTTCCGTTTAAGTTAAAATGATAAAAAAATGGAATGGGGGAAAGGAAAAGTTCCAGTGGCTTATTGATCTGAAAGACAGTGATTAATAATCACCAGTTTAGTATTCTGCATCGCCACTGCCTGTCACACTTCCCTGGAAACAGGATTAATATAAGAAGATATTATATATGTGAGCAAGGCACGAAGGTAGCACTATATTGATCTGAACTTTAGAGCTGTTTGGTGCCATTAACAAAACCAAAAAGAATGCAGGCGCTTGTAAAAAGGAGTGGTTGACAACAAGAAAGTAGTTGAAAGTAGTTTTCCTTCTACAAATTGCCAGCAGCCTGCTCATCTCTTCAATTAGAGCCAAGAATCACCAGCTCCAGATCCCTGGTACACTCGATGTAACCCACAGCAGATCAGCCACACAGGCACAAAGCCTGTTCCTCACTGTGTTTGCAGGATTGGTCCCTGACTGCAACACGGAAGGCTGATGTGAGAGCTTACATATCCCCAAGAAGCCACTTCTGATACTACAGCAATAGCCTTGCTCTCTCCAAGAGAATTTAGAGAAAGAAATTATTTTGAAACATTACATAATCCAGACAACCATAATATTCCTTTTTTTAAATAAAAAAAAATCTGGCCTGACATAGACAGAGTGTTTGAGGAGAAAATAAAGTAAAATAAAGGGAGTTAATACATTTAAAGACACTTTCTATGAAATTAAAATAATTTAACTGTGTTATCAAACTACTGTCTCAAATTCACCTTTTTATTTTCCTACCTTTTTGTTTCTGCATAAAGAGGGGGCACCACTATTTGTTCAACATAATATGAAGCGTACTCTGCTACTCAATTAGTAAACATGTCAAGAGGTGGGTTAGTTATTCATGGTTCAGGGGCACAGCCCCCTTTCAAAAAGAACTTTTTTTTCACTCTAATGAAATGATGGATAATCTGGAAGTAGGTGCTTTAAGAAGATATTAATCATTCTCTGTGGTAATGTTAATCATGCGTTCCATCATCTCCAGATGCTGTGCATCACCTTCCTCAGAGATAAAGGGCACCCAAGCCAGCAGAGTCCTTTTGATCACCTTTCTCACAGTAACTCTCATAAGGCATTAAAAGAAGTCTTCACATTTCACGGCATCCTTAAAAATGAAATAGAAAGCGGGAGAGTGAGGTAATGGAGGGATTCATGGATTTCAATCTTGACCCTGTCATTACTTATGCTGCCCAGATGGGAGGTGCATAGTTCTGTCGTCCTTTGTCCTAATCTTTGACATTTTTCAATGCAAGGTTTGGAATGAATGAGGTATGAGAAAAACCCTGATCACAGGAAATAGAAAATTAATTCACAAAAGATTTCAGGGAGGGAGGTGAAGGGGAGGCAAAAAAAATCAACCCTCTCTTTCTATGAAGAAAAATCCAGCAAAATTATTCCCTCACAGCCTGCTATTCCATTCTTAGAAAACATTAGCAGAAGTCAGGTCAGATTTGTCTCAGCTGACACTCTGTGATGTCTCTCCCAGTTAATAAACCAGCCTGCCACTGGAGAGACTTCTGGCCAATTAAACCATTTTTATGATTAATCTTTTACAGTTCTTTTTTTTTTTTTTTTTTTTAAGTTACATATAAACCTAGGGCATACCTTGGATGGCTGGAATAGCTCTTTTTGCAGACTCAAATGCTTCAGAGACCCAAACACCCAGAGGAGAAACTTTGAAGGTCTCCTAAAGCTAAAAATTTACTTTGTATAAACTGTTGAATAAAGATAAACCACGGGGGACCATACCCAGTGAAAGGCAAGTGGTGTTGCTGTCACAGCATGTAAGTGTGCACGAGAGAAGAAGTTGTGTGAACTTGAAATGAAATAACCCAACTTTCTTAAATCCATCTTTAAATACTAAATCCATACGCAGAGGAACTGTCCACCTCTCTTAGACAGCCAACGATCCCCACCGAATGTCACTCCTGATGTGCTGCTCTATGAGGTAAGGGGGGAAAAAAAAAAGTCCCAGGAAATTTAGAAACCCTCCCAGCTAGAGATGTTTTTGAAAATATCTCAACCAAGTTGTTGTTACCACTCTTTGTGGTTTAGATGAAATCATGCTGAAATACCCTTTTTCCCTAGAATTTAAAGTACATTAGACAAACAATTAGCCATACAATATAGTTTGCTTATAAAAGGAATAATATTTCCTAAAATGCTCAAAGTCTTTGCAGCTTGGTCTGGTAAAGAGTTTGCTCTTTCTGCTTCTCAATAACGGATCATGTTGTGAAGCCCCACTTTTACCTCTTTCGAGCAGCCCTGTGTCTTTGAAAGGAAAAGCTAAACCACAGGCTGACGCTGAGCTACGTAGGTGCCACCACGCTGTCCTCGGTGTCCCTTCAGAGCACAGGCAGTGCAAGCCCTTGGGCAGCCACAGGAAGGATGTTCTGTGGAGCAAATAACCTGCACCTCACTGAGACTCGTGAAAGTACTCTTTCTTACACAGGAAATACTCAATAGTCTTATCTGTGAGACAATGAGGGAAGAGCCACCACTAGACACTTTGCCATCGATATTCCGGAGTTGGCATGTGCACTGTCACTTACAATATGCGCTTGTTTTAAGGCGTTAGACAAATGATGTCCTAACGTATTGAGGATCTTTGCAGTGCATTTATGTAGTGCAAAAACTGGATTCCAGCTTTGCAGCAATTCATGCTCTGTTTCGCAGTCCCCTGTATTGCCTTCCAAGCACTACACGCTGGATTAGCATAAGATCTCTAGTACAGGCCCTTTGTAGACACAAAGCTGAGAGACTAATGGATGTCTGAAATGTGGATGTTTTTGCATTCCTTGTGATCTTGTTAACATATGTGTATTTAATGGTGGTAGCACTATTTCTGTCTTACGCCATTACACTACATTACAGTTGCTATTAATTATGCGTGCTACTGGAAGCGGTTGCATGTTTACAGATTTTTTTTTTCATGGTCAGATCTGATTTGCTTTTCTAAAGACAACTATCGTATTATGTAGAAGTTTTTACAGTCCTCGTAGAGCCATGGGAAATGTACTTACATTTAAATAGGCACGAGACAGAAATTAGAAGCATTGCCCAACTTCAGAAGAGAAATAAGATTTCCAGGGTCTTGCTAACAAAAGTTCTGAATTCAGACTGTAGTACTTCACTTTTTTTTGTAAAGCAACACGCTTTAAATTAAACGTATGAGAAACACAATAATAACAATAGGCCAGAATTTCAAAGTGGCTTCAACTCTCCCTTCACTGAAGCGTACACAAATCTGTTCTGAACATCATAAGACCCAGGACATCAGAACGCGGCTGTATTAAAAGGAGCTTGATCAGGAAAATTAGCAGATACAGAGCTGAAGGGTATTTGGTTGACCCAAGGTGAATATGTTGATACACATCCTTTGTGAAATCCTGAAGTGGTTTCCAGGAGAAATAGGTATGTAGTCTCCCACTTTATTTCTGCTGGGAAGTGAAGTACTCTTTCATTACTGGTAAGATAGAGAGCTGCCTTTTCTATTCATTGCACTCGGCTCGCAGTGATAGATGGTACATAAAAATTTCATTTTGGATGGTGGAATTCAAGTGCAGTGATACAAAGGTGCTTTGTGGATATAATCTATAAATCTTGGGAAAAAAGGAAAAAAATAATGTTTAATATCATCATGGATAGCAGATTTAGATCATGAAAGTTACCCATAACGCTAGGCCAGATGCATTCACCAAGTATTTTGGTTGATAGGGAGGAAATAGAGAGTTCGCTAAAGTTCATCTGACTTTTTTTATAAGCATATGTGAACACAGAAAACAGGAGCTAAAACACCTTTCAAGGCATCCTGGAATCTATCCAAGGTATTGGCAAAAAATTCTTTTTGAATTTACTAATTAAAATTTTGCATGCAAAATAGATAACCTCATTAGCAACTCTGTAGAGTGGAAGAATATTTATCTGGACTGTGGGCCAAATGCAGATTCTAAGTTGTTCCTAAAATCCTGCTATTGTCAGAATTAAGTTCCTTGAATAGAGAAGAAACAGTGTGCTAAGGCCATAGAATTTCATTTTGATACTTGGATTTCACCAATCTTAGAAATAAGTCTCACAAGGATTTGGCTCTGAAAGGTGGAAATTTCCTGAAAAGTTAATCTGAATGGATTGTTCACTACCTCAAAGCAGCATCTCACAAGAATGGATGTCTTCTGTTTTCAAAGGCTTGTGATATTTCCGTGATGAAACATAAACTCGACAAGGAAACACAAAGCAGTCTGCTGGAACCGAGTTGGAGAGACAACTGAACAAACAGCTGGTTAAAGGATTAAAGCCAAAACAAAGGACTGTTTGAAGGTCTCTCTAAGTTTTAGATAGCAATGGGAATTTTTTGAAATGGGGGCACAGTGGAGCTGCTAGAGAAAGGGAAAGGTTTGGGACCTTTACCCATTTCTGATCCTGAAACTCTACAGCACTGTCTGGTGAGTCTTCAGCAATGACAGAAGGCAGTAAGGATAGTAAGGAGATGAGCATTACACCCTGATAATTCCAATTCTCACTTTTTAACAAAAATCATCAGTCCTTGGAAGGATCCAATGCGTTGCTCTTTATTAACTGACTGTCACTGTTACGTTACAGTTTATATTACCTCCCCTCTTTAGCCCACTTTACCATTACTTTTAGTGAATTACTACTTTTCAGCACAATTAAGTGTTTGAAACAACCAGGAGGTACAGTTTAAGCACAGTAAAAATGTCCAATTGAAAAGGCTAAAGATCAATATCAAAGGTCCAAAAGGTTAGAGCAATACTTTCAGCTTCAGGGGAAAGCTGGTGCTAAGCTACCGTCGAAGAAAGAAATAGCTAATGGCCCACAGATGATCTTTGTTCAACCAGTTTTCTCCTGTTTAAAAAGAAATCCGCTCTTTATTGCACACTGTAATTTTCCCATTGCTGAAAATGCGGCTTTAAATTCTAATTTTAGTTGTGCTGAAAGATGGGAAATAGTTTCTTTTAAATACTTTTCTTTATGAAAGAAGACAATAAAGGCTGCCTATTGGCCCTCATTATCCCCACCTCGATTTGCCTTGCCTACCTGCTCCACTGCACTGGTTCAAGACAATTAATCCTAATATTCAACCCTCCTGGTGTAATTTCTCATCTTGGCAGGTCTCTTTCTATAATGACTAAAGGGGAGTGGCCAAACTTGCAAAACCTCTGGGGTGAGCCAGATACATTTCCACAAACACAGACAACAATTTGATCCTGATATGTTCATGAAATGTTGTGTTATCAAACGAAAATGAGCATTTAAAGCCTCTTCCCAAACAGCCTGGGTAATAAACCACATAGCATTGGTCATTACATTATGGACATTATAAAGAGTGAATTCCATTGATGTGGAAAAAGCACCTTGTAGGCAGCTATTGGTTTTCTATGTTTCAGAGGTAGCTTATGCTGAAGAAATATTTATATTGTTTTTCTATCTACAAATAAAAGGCCCACCCACAATTCACCAAACTTCTGCGCAAGACTCTCAGCCACTGCTAACTGGTGGAGTTCCCCAAACTCAACAGAACCATCTTTTATTGGCAACCCAGTCACACCTGTTTGTGAAAGGGATGTTGTATGTGGGTGAATAATCAGTTCCTAGATATAAAGATGTTCATCTGGAGTTATTCCTCCCACCGACAGTAACAGAGTTAATCCAGTTTCAGTCAGTCAGAATGTGACTGGGACTCTGCTCCTGTCCCCAGTCCTCTTGTCTCCCTCTCCATCTTGCTTCCTCCCCTGACACACCAGAAATGTTGCCTGACCAACAAACAGGCCAGGGATTGTTTTTGACAAACCCAGTGCCATTCAATGAACTGAGTCTTCACCTCCCAAGAGACAAAGAGGTATTCCCACCGGGGTTGCTTTGGGGTAGAACAGTCTGTTGCTGCAGTTCTGCTATTCCAGTCACTCCCTGAGTAAACTGATAATTAGGTGTGATTTCTTTGCTTCTAGGGAAGACTGACTCTCGTTTGCATTAGGTAAGTTTTAGACCTGCAGTCATACAATATATAAGGCAACAGAAGTTGCACTGGGTTTTCTAAATATTTGGAATCTATTTCCAGACGTAAGACTAACTTTAATATTCCATTTCTTTTTTCTGTCTTCAAAATACTAAAATAAAGCATATCTAAGGCTGAGGAAACCCAGATTCACCATAACCTGTGATAGCTCCTCTGCAGCTAATGTTGTGGTTCTCAAGACTGTTGGAATGGTTCTGCGTGGCTAGATACAGGGTATCTCTCCAATATGGAGAGGAAACTCCCATAATTTTAATCAGAGACAGCGCTCGCATCTAACCATGGAAGATCTACAGCACATCTCAGGTTTTGAGTCAAACCTCAATATATAAGTAGTTGTGGGTTTGCACTAACCAGCTGAAGAGCTAGCAATCTAGCTAGTAAAACTGCTTTAACTTGGTTTAAAAATTATTACCTCTTTTCAGCCATTTATTCTATGCCTGTGGTTTCACAGTAACGGCTTACACAGATGTAATCCACTGCTTCTTCTTTGTGCCACGGCACCTCTTTGTGAGGTGAATGGGCTCGGGGAACTGATCCATCAGAAAAGAAACTAACCCCAAGCTCTTCTCTTTTATGGTTTTTTCAGGAAAATCAGCCCCTCAGCCATCCGGTTTACCGCATGGCTACCCAGACAGGCACGCTAGCTCAAAGCAGGGTAATGCATGGAACGAGAACAAATAAGTGGGAGAAAGAGGAAACGCTGGGTTGTTAATTTAGGCACTGTGACTTAATTACCATGAGCTACATCTCCATGACGAGAACAAATAAGTGGGAGAAAGAGGAAACACTGGGTTGTTAATTTTGGCACTGTGACTTAATTACCACGAGCTACATCTCCATGCCTTTGGGCACATATAGAAAGGTAAAAGAGGAGAACAATAAAAATACCTCCATGTAGTACTTACAAATACAATCCAAACTGGTTTTTTTTAAAGTCTTATCGGCATAATGTCCACATAGTAAATATCTCTTAATACTGTTCACATCTACATTCTCCTCAGATTAAAATGGATATTTGGAAATTATGATAATTTCCATTGAAACCAGTATTTAGACCAGTAATAAACTCATTTCTTTAAGGAGCTATTTTATTTGATGTTTTATTTTATTCTAATTCTGTTTCATTTTTGCTTGTTAATTCAATATAGAGGAGGTAACTTATCGGTCTTCCAATGCTTTTGCCTTCCCTGAGTGTTCTTCAAAAGGATATCGGCATTTTATTAGCTAATATTGATCACGAAGCACATGGCAGTAAATTGGCTTAGCCAGGTAAACATAGCCATAGCCAGAAAGACGATGCTTATTTTCATTTTAACTAGAATTAAGCTCTATAGAACTACAAGGCCATAGCCAGAGGTCACAGGGAGCAACGAAAGTGTTTATCAAAAGTTCAGACATGCTAGTAGAAAAATTTGAGCCAAATTAAATAAAACAAATTCTACCAAATTTTTGGTCTTATCAAAGGGAGTAAAATCTCCCTTTCCTTCACACATTATAAATTTAGGGCAACTCAGGAAATTGGTCATTATAAAATGAATTTAAGTCATATGTGACCAAAGGCAGAGTGAGCTACTCCTGTTCTGATTGACTGGCTCAGCCACACCACATAACCCTTACAGTGGAACATTTGCTGCTGAGAACTATTTGCACACTGAGAACTATTTGCTCCAAAAATTCACAAATTATTTCAAGAAATGGTTAGACTGGTAAAAGCTGTGATCTGTTCTTGGAGAATTTGGGAACAGCAAAAATAAGAAAAATTAATTGAAGAAATTTTTAATTGCCCATTTTTTGGTAAATTCTTTACTCACTGAAGCTATGCCAGGTGCTTTGAAATCTCAAATGAAAGAAAAAGTCCTTAAATATATTAGCCTAATAGTTTGATTTCCAAATTAACTTCTATGAACTCACCTGCAAAGAGTAGTTCTCTGGAGAGTACTCCGTCATGAGAGCACTATGCTACTGTCTCCATTTGATTGCTATTTTGTACCCTGAGGCACGTGGCTTGATTTAGTCTAGACGCTAACTACAAATGTCATTTTCATTCATATGCCCCTAACAGTAAAAAAAATTAAGCATATGCTCAAGATCCGGAGAAGTCAACTTCTCACATGTTGAACATTAAGCATAGTCTTATGTTCTTGGTTAGATTCTGGGCAGAACGAGGAGGATTATCCAAGTGCTTAAAGCTGAGCATGTTTTTATTTTCTTTGCTCAATTAGAACTATAATGATCTCATTCTGTTTTGCAAATTCCTAAATTTCCTGCTTCAATAACCATTACATTTTTTTACTGAACAATGAAAACCAGAGGAGTTTGAGTTCTCCATCGTATTAGCTGCAGTAATTTACTGTCCATCCATTCCCCTATTTGAGGCTGCAGTTTCTATAGCACAGGTGAACGGGCAGCAGTTACTCTGGATTACAGAAAGACATTGAACAACCAAGTTCCAGGGTGACCAAGAGCTCTGATTCATAACCATATTGGATTAATCATGGAGGTGCTAAAGGTTACTGCCCCAGCTGTCTGCCATCCCCCCATCTTCAAGGTTACTCTGCTGGAAGTTCTTTCTTCAGCCACCACAGCTAAACCCAGCCAGGAATGGGAATTAAATACAGCTGGTTGTTCCTGAGGATGGGAATAAGTAAAAGCACTGGATCCCTCTCAAGTCCTGAAAAAAACTATATTTCCAAAATCCTGCACTGCATGCCCTAGTCCAACTCTTTCTAAAGGATGCAGAAGGAGTTTCAAAGGATGGATGGATGGATGGATGGATGGACGAAACTGCATCAGAAGGATGCAGTTTCAAAAGGAAATGGAAGATCATGGAAGCCCAGGCAGAAAAAGTTCCTCAGCTTAAAACCTGGTGATTTTATAGACTTTTTTCTTAATTTTAAGTACAATGTTATTGCTCTATATATTTTTGTCCCACTGTTATCCTCAGAATAAAAAAACTTCAAACGTTAGAGGCATTTGTATTATAGAATTATATATTGAGAATGATATAGAGTAATAATTCCAGTTCTTAAACAGTTCGGCTAGCCAGAAAAGATTACAAATAAAATCTGCAGCTACATTTACTGCAGAACTTAGCCGATACTGCTACAATCTATTTTTGTTTCTGTGCTTTCAGGTGTGCGTCCTTTGTAGTGTTAGAATAATGCAAATAAGTCTCTTTCTACTGTGACTCTAGAGCTTTCTCCCTTGCACAGCTGTTCCCTGCACCTCACAGCTAATGGTACACCTCCCCGCGTTGCTTCTGTCTGAAGGCATTAGGTGAGCTCCCTCTAAGCTTGCACACTGGTGTTAGCAGCAACTGTTCAGTGGCAAAGTTATCACAGGTTATGTTGTCTCTAGCTCTGGAGCGACTAGAGAGAGGGGAGCGTGCTTTGCTGCCTCTGCCACACAAACACACAGAGCAGACGGATCTGTTTTTCCCTCTTGAATGGCTGAAAATCAGTAATAACTAGACTGAAATCAATGGAGCTTTACTGCTGGGCGCCGTGTTAACACGAGATGAGAATCTGCCTTTGGGTCTGGTTTCTGCAGAGCTGAACAAATGGTAGGCAGGAATGTTCAGATTGCTTTGACTTCACTCACCATTTGCTGGTATTAACTCTATATATTTTAAGCAGATACTTGCAGTTTCTCAGATGACTTCTCTTTCTCAATTATTAGTTGAGTTATATTTTAACGGTGCTGAGAGATTTACTGTCGCTGTATTAGATGTATGCACTTTGGTTAAGGCAAGATATTTGTGCTAGGATCCAAATGTTGGACACATCTGTTAGCAGGCCAAGGAATGACCCTGTATTATTATTATTTTTTAAACCTGACAGCTCACACATTTGAAAATTGCATAAAAAAATATGTAGCCTAGCAGCTCTACCTTCTCTTTGTACTATTTGCTCACATCCGGATCCATTTTTAACTGCCTGAGGCGGGGGAAGGACAACCCCATATCAATCGTTCCCCACGCCAGTTCGCATTAGGGAAACCCCCAACTTTTCATTTCAAACCAGCAGCATCTTTCCTTTGATCCACAAGACCACAGCTGGGAAGCTGACATGACTCTGCCTCGTGCTTCCGCTGCTCCGAGCCCTGCACCCGCACTTTGCTCTGTGCCTTTAACGAATTCTAGCAGAGTCACCTCTGCTCAGCTTTAGCAGAACCTTTTCCTCCCTGTCACTGACAGAGCAGCCGAATTAATCACACTCAGCCCAACTAACGTTAATAATCCGTCAAAGTGGCCTATGAAATGCTTCATCTACTGTAACTAGAAAATCCACATGAAGACCTGCTGATTTGTCCCGCACTTCTGCCCGTAGGACAAACCAGACAGAAACCACTTTCCCCCCTCATTCTCTTTACAATATTTTCCACCTCCTCTTTTATTGTTGTTTCTTTTTTGTGTGTTTGTTTGTTTGATTACCTTGTGGTCGATCAGAATCCATTAAGTCTGGACATTTTTGCTTAAAGAAATGCTTATGCAGTGTTAGCTCTTTCACGATACCTGGGCCTTTACTGCTGATGACACCAGGATAGGGGTTCCAACAATGACAGCAAGTCTCTACAGTCATTCTGATGCTTGTACCCTGCTGTATTTTAACATTCTCTGATCTATTTTTTCACTTCTAGCTATTCACTGATCAATGAAGTAAAGTACTTTTAGCTGGTGCTGCGGGTAAACTTTTCCCCATGAGTGGATCTGCCCCACACAAGCAACTGGAAGGGAAGTCCCTGCTACCCATCCAGGATGATGCTGTGAAGAACGGCTCTTGCCGCAAAACATCTAGATTGCTCCAGAAAGTGATTTTATAACATTGTCTTTCTAAAATTATTTTGTTTAGACGCTTTGTGTCTATCATACCAATGGATTCGAATTGCCCTTGCTCTGAACATCTTGCCATCTATTCTTGAGTAACAAGGGGGTAAAATACAGTAAAACTCAGAAGCACAGCTTTTCCAACCTTCTTTACGAAGGCAAAAATGACTGTACAGTGCTACTGCTGGAAGTTTTTGCCAATTATACTAATACTCAAACATATTTTGTCAGATTTCTGCTTTGAAACTGATGAGGGATGGAATTTGCTGTAACAATTCACATGTCTCCAGCTGTCACCAAGGCTGTCGGTACTTACAGGACAGTTCAACAGATCCCAGTGCTACTTTCAGTTTAGTCTCTGTAGTGGATTCTCTTGCACTATCTTGTCTTAGTGAAACTCCCCCAAGCTGTTGTCCCCAGAGCAGGTCCCAGGACAAGTAACGACACTTGAATCACTTCTCTGCTAGCGTACTTGGACTGAGGTTTAGAGCTGATTTTGGGCTCAAGTACCAAAAACACTTCTCATGGAGCCACCTATGCTGGAAGGCATCAACATTAAGCAAAAGGATGGGAGGACACCTAACTCTGTGAAGACCAATCAGATTCCTTGTGCTCAATCTTATAAAGAAGCCCACCAAGAGCTGAAAAAGGTCAGGCTTCACATTATGACACAAATATCATCCAAAAGGCCAGAACAGACAAGGAACTATTAAGCTGAGTAGCCACTGTGTTTTAATTTTCATTCTCTTTGGCTCAGCTTGTTTTCTCTCCCACAGTGATTTTTTTAAAATTTTTCTTGCAGTAATAGAGATACACGAAATAGATCTCCAGATGTCAAGTTTGCTTCTGGGCTCGTCATTCAAGACTATTGGACTTGCAGGAAATGGGGACCCTGGGATCCATCCCTGAATCAGCAACTTCAAAAAGCAGATCCTCATGACGAGTTTCAGATTTCTAAAGGTGCTCTGTATTTTTCTGGATTTACCTTCCTGCAGATGATCTCTAAAAAAATGATAGTTTGGTTTTTAGTTTTAGTTCCCAAAAGCTATCTTTTTCATCTTTCCCATCTCTCAGAAATTCTAATGTACCCCTTTTCAACCTAAATGCTGATTTAAGCACACCAGGAGACCAGTGGAAGGCTTCCGAGATATATGTGGTGCTACCTGGCTCGTGAAGTTGGGCAGAATCACTACACAGTATCATTCCATTATGGCAGGAAGAATTCAGAACAACTATTTCATTGTTATTTCTAACAAAGCCCAAGTGCAACGCATCATTGACTAGCAGCATCAAGTGGCAAACTGTTAATGCATTTAAGGCCCTCAATCAACAACACCCATAAACATATTTCCGACACCTGTATTTAAATACCTGTTTGACTTCAGTATGTTTTAAGCATGTGCTCAGAATTAACCTCCATGCTTTTCCTGACATAGGGCTCTGTGTAGGTAAAGTATCTCTTGAATCAGCACGACCATGTTCAAAATCCAGGTCTTCCCAACCTCCAGGTACTATTCAATACGTAAGACTAGAGGTGAAGGGGTAGGTATCTTGGCAGAACTTGGGCACGCTTAAGATTTTGAGGTTAGTTTGGGAGGATAGTTTGTGTTTTACAGACTTCCAGATGTTCAGAATGAAAAGCCCTTGTGCAATTTCTGAACATCTCAATTTCATGGTGAAAGCCACCCTAAATAAAGCGCTTGTGTCTGTTGCCACCTCTCAGGCGACAGTATCTCAACAACCCGGCATTCATAAAGACTTCTCTGGAAGTCCATGATGTGGCACTGAGCAGCTGGAGGACTGAAACATCAAGAGGGGGAGAATGCTTGTGAGGAGAACCTTGGGTGTGTCGAGAGAAGTATGAAGAACTGCTCTGTTACAGGACAGAGAACTGCAAGATTAACTTTTATCTGTAGCTTTGTCTTCAGAGGTCCATCCCATTAAAAGAGAAAACTAAGCTTAATCTGGCACTGGTATCTGTAGTCAATCATCAGAGGACTGCACATAATCTGAGCAGCAAGACACATATCCAGCCTTTGCTCACTCCTGGAGATGGGTTGCGTAGTCTGAACCTTGAGGAACAAGTCCCTCTTATTGGCGTGTAGCTTTTTCTACTATGCTATTAAAAGTAACTCACTCATTACTACAACACAGAGAGGCAAAGTAAAATATCCATTTCCTATTGGAAATTGTCTGCCTTCAAATGAAAAGCTTGCCGTGCCACTCCTCCCCAGTGAAATACTGCCAGCACAACTGGAACTCATTTGCTGGTAGCCTCAGAAAAGCAGCAAAAGGTTCAGCTGCAAGGAGGGGAGACTGTCCCCAGCTAGGTCAAAGCTGTGGTGATACTGCAAGGTGATCCAGGGGAGGTTTGCGCAGCTCTTGGCTGCACATGGTGGGTAACAGTAGGCCGTTAGCTCTCCATGCTGTCAATCTGGCACTATTCACACACACTAAATTCACTTCGGTGTTTAAAGAAGTGGCATTATTGATTCTTTAAACTTTTTTTTTTCCATTCCGAGGCCACTACAGGCCACTGAAAAAGACACACACACATACACAGAGAGCAAAACTCAGGGAGCACTTCAGCAGTAAGTAACAAGTACTAAAAATACTGACCTCGCTGCGATTTTTTAAATCAGAGGATAGTAATATATGGCCCAGATAACACTATATTTTCTTTATTACCCTGAACTGTACTTAATTGACATAACTCTTAGGCAGGATTAGCTTTTATACAAATACCCACATTTTATTGTATTGCCATTCCCCAAGGAGTGCACTGCTCATATATTTCTCTTAATGTGGCTTTGCAAATAGGTCACCGCACAGTCATATGCTCAGCAACACAACTTAGATGTTTAGAATTCATTGATTTTTTTTAAATGCTGAAATCATTGGAGTGATGGATGGTTGCTTAGATTTATAATTCTTCACTATTGACTGCTAACATCTTCTGACTCAATTATAATTATCAGACGTATTTTGTTACTTTATATATATTTTTTTCAATTGTAATGTGGAGATGGAAAAAACACATACGATGAATTGAGACAGAATGACCTGATCCTCAATTTAGCAGGCAGGCTGCTTTCTGAGGTGGAAGGAGGAAGAACTTAATGGCAACACCAAGGCCTTTAGTCTCCATTGGGTGAGGGACTTTACAGACTCCCTAAGCATTAGCATGTTTAGCAGGATCAAGGCCAAATGCCATCCTCAAAAGAAAGCAAATGTTGTACCTGCTCTGATGCATGAATTAGCACCAAGAATTCAAGTTATGTGAACAAGATATTCAGGAATATTCTGTGAACATAAAATCTCTAAGCATGTAGGAAACATAACGGATCTCAAAAATGCCATAGTGTCTTAATGTTGTGGTATATCAGGAGTAGAAATAAGAGTCCATGGACCAAGATAGAAAGGTCCCCAGCAAAGCTAGACCTAAAGTTTGCCAGAGTAACTCACAAAATTATTGACTCAGTGATGTATTTATCCAGGTATAACAGTCAAATGCTAAATAAAAAGTGCTGGCTATATTTCAAGTGACACAGGCAAACTCCTCCCCTAGATCACCAAACCATGACCTGTGTGGTGCAAGACCAGAGGAAGCTCTGCTTCTCCATGAGGCAAACAACAAGAGGATAGTGTGTTTCTCCATTCATACTGCCTTGTGCTCCACAGCTTCGGGGGAACACTGTGTGCTAGCCAAGAGGGTGACTACAGCTCTTATTCCACTCCAAGCACAAAAAGTGCCATCTGTAACGTTCGCTTGAGGAAAGTGCTAGCTGCTGCCACCACAAAATATACATGAAACGTAGCCCACAAATATAAAACCTTAGTCAGCCACTAGACATTGGCAGGTCTGCTAAAAAGCCGTTCAGAAATCCCTGCAGTGACTGATATCCTGCTCTGTCTTCTAAACATAAGGATAAAATTATTCCTATATAAGGGGAAGAAATGCTACTACTCAAGAGCATACGAATAGCCTGCAGTGGTCTGCATATTGAGAGAGGGATTACACCCAGGGA
>NW_010390049.1:143554-149005 GCF_000710305.1 Buceros rhinoceros silvestris | reverse complement strand
GGTAAATAGAGTGCTGCCTGCTGACAACAAAACACCATCGATATAACCGGCAGTACCAGGGAATCACATCCTTTTCGGATGGTGAATCACATACCTACATGGCATCCTGAACTGCGGGCTTACAAATGTTATCACTCTGTTAGTAATTTTCTTGAAAGTACTGAAGTCTTCTTCACAACCTCAACTCAGAGAATCATAGGATTTTCAGGTTCATCTTGAAAGACCAAAACCTACCTTTCTAGTCCTAGCAGCTCCACAGGTAACCAAAAACATCAGATCTGAAAACATCAGTCAAGTTTAAATGTAAGATTCAGAATCCACAGGGCAAAAAAACCCCTATGACTATGACATCTGTTAATTTTTACAGCCTGCTTTCTGAAGAGAAAATGTATGTGATCGGAAGCTGTTTATGCTGGGGAAAAAGGAAAACACACTTGACAAAAATAATTATGTTCAAACAAGCCTTGTGAAACCAGGTGGCAGAATAGAAGTGACTGTGTATGTTCTTCCTATCAGTGGCCTAAGGGAGAAGCACAAGCACAGGGACACACAGTATTAGGCTCAAGAGCATCCACCAAAAAACCTGCAGCTCCAGGAAAATCTGTTGAAACTGGCAGTAAATTATGAAAAACGGATCATAAGAAACTGTTTCTTTTGTGCCAGAACTTACAAAACTAATTGCTTTAAAAAAAGACTCATGATTTCTAAGCCAATATCTCATAATTTTGAAAGTTTACGATTGGCAACGAGATTGAAAGCAATTTGCAAATATCGAGCTGAATGGTATTGCCGCAATGCAAGTAACAGCACAACCAGAGCACTCCACCTTTAGATTACCACTGATGCCTGCTGTGGTCACCTATAGCATCTCTGCAAGTATGGTACGAGAGGCCAGGGTGAGAAATGAAACAAGGGAATCAAGACAAGAGAAGCCCAGGAAGGAACTAATGTGGATAATCAGAAAGAGAGACTTAAACACATCTAATTGATACTGAATCCACGGGGCTTAAATGCAGATAGTGCATGTAAATGAAGACATGTCTGTATTCCATCAGTCAAACTCATCTGACAGAATTCATGCATACAAGAGTCTCATTCGTGCACAAGGAATGCACACACAAAATCTAGCCTGTCTGCAGATGCACTCTTAACAGACACATGGTCAGGAACCCATTTCTGGTTTTCACAATCCAGTGTGTGTGTATTTATTGGTCTCTGGATGTAACACAGATTGGATCCTTTCCTCTGGTCTAGAAGCTTCACATAGATTTATCGGTGAAAAGCTGTCTTACACATAGTTCACCTTGCCTCACATGGGTCTCTCTGAGGCTGAGGAACCACCAGTTGGTGCTGGAGACATCCTAATGTCTCTGCACTCTAACAGTCTGGCTGAGAACCCCTGACAGTCACGGTTACCCTCCAGCAGGCTTTGCCCGCCATGCTCTCCACGGTGAGCTGCAAGCAATTAAAATAGGTTGGACACGATTGATGATTCCTCTAGAAGATACTGCTGGGTTATCCTGAGGCCTGGTGGGAGGTTAACATGTATGGCTTCTACACAACACCCCTGGTTTTGTTGATGGAAACCCCTTAATTCAAGGGAGTTCCAACCCAGTTTACACCTCCTGCAGAACCAGTCTGCAGCCAGCCTGGTTGCTCCTTGGGCATCACTAAGGACGTGATTGAATATATTGTGTTCCTGCAGCATTTTAAATGGTTTTCTTTTCCTAAAATGTTTTCGGTTTAGAAAGGGATTGGAGAGTTCAATCCTCAATTCATTTCTTTTACCAAAAAGAATGAAAAAAATGTCAACAACAGAGGAGGAAGGAAAAAAAAAAGCGCCAATTAAATAAAGACAATACCAAGCATCTGTGTGGTTTTCTTGTCTCCCTTCAGTGAATCTGGAGAAGAGTCATTCCCTGTTAGATATATTAGAAGCCTTTTGTTGATATCATAGTGCTGACAAGTGTAATAGTGACAGCAACATCATGTGAAATTATAACAGGAATCTTCCTTTCAGCAGTGGGTCTTGATAAATTGGACATACTGATTCCTGCTATTTGTTGCAAGGTAGTGTGGCATCTCTCTTTTTTTCTTTAACAGGCGCTAATTATTGAGCATCAAATAGCGTAAAATCCAACAGCTGCGCATCCTGTCAGTGCTATACGGGCTGCCGAAGGTGTCTGTGCGTGCATATGCCGATGTGTGAGCAACCGACAGTGGGTGGCTTTGCTGTTTGCTTTATAATGCACTTGAATAAACTGGATTAGTTTGCAGGACAGTAGAAATTCAGCTGGGTTACAGCTGAGTTAACAAGGAGAAGCCAGTTTCTAGAGGGCCCATGATGACATCGCTGCAGAGCTGGGTGAAGAGCATATTTCAGACCTGGGGAAGCAGCGAAGGTACACGGAAGCTCTTGAAGACTAACAACATTTTGTCCTCTTTTGTATGCCAATCTCACAAATCCCAGCTAAATTATTAACGTGTTTTCAGGAATCATGAATAGGAAGCTCCAACATTTGAAAAACAGGAGAAGAACAGAAGAGGGGAAAAAAATGTCAAGAGAAACCAAAATCCTGATGTACTATTTTAAGCTTTTATAGGCAAGCTGTGTCAAACAGTGGGAACAGTTCACAGAGCAGGTGAAAGTTTGCTGCCAAAAGCTTTCAGTCCAAAGAAACTTTTTCCTTTGTGAGATGATTTAAACTGTAAACCATAAATACCCTGGTACCTCCCTGACCAAGATAACAACCTCAAAAAAAAAAAAAAAAAAAATCTGCAGTTCCAGAAGTACAGGTTTCAGGTTTTTACGATCCCACAGGTTTTGACATCTGAATCTCAAAAAAAAAAAAAAAAAAAAAACCCCTAAAAATATTACGGTGACCTGTTTTATGGTGAGGTCAGGCTCTTAATCAGTTTCGGGGTATAGCTCTTTAAACGAGAATGAAAGACTTTCTCCCTGAATAGTTTGCTCTCCTCAGGTTATAGTGAAACAAAATATGTAAAGTTTTTTGCTTCTGAGTGTTAGAGCTGCTCTTTTAACTTTCCTTTTAAGTTGGAAAAATGCAGTGAATAGAATCATTCTTTTCAACTCAAAACTTCTTCATGAAGGGTTGAGTCTTTTTTTTCATGGTTGCACTGGTACTAACACACCAGCTTCAGATGACCTTTACAAGTATCACATGGAGGCTTTATCCTGATTAAAATGGTTTTCTACACAGAAGGGGAAGGCCTGTGACACCACTCCGAACAAAACCTCTGCAGGACAAGGTGTAAAAGGATAAAATATATTGCTTCCTCTAAGAGGAATGGAAAAAAGGACCGAGAGATTCTGAATAAGAGAGAGACATGAAAACCTGTGTTTCATTTTGATTAATTCTGCACAGTTCTTCTTTAAGCAAATGACTAATGTGGCCTTTGACCCACCAGGAGAATTCTTTTAGCTCCATCCTTCAGGAAACCCAAAGAAGCTGTGCTAGGGTTACACCTAATGCTGACCTACCTCATCCATCTGCTTTCAGTGAGCAAATGTCAAGTTCATATTCTTTTCCCATCGATGAAGGGGTGAGGAAGGGAAGAGAGAGGATAAAATTGCTGTAACTTAATACTGGCATCGAGATTTATTTACTGTTGATCACAGCTGGTGAACTTTTTGCATCTTGCATATGCGCAGGGTTGTTTGGGTCAAGGTGCATATGCCAACAGCAGAAAAGCAGGGGGAAAGTGCAGGAGAGAGGAAGGCCTGAAGATGTGGCAAACCAGCAAAGAATGAGAGGCTCGAGGGTAAATTTATAGCTGTGTGATCTGAGCCCAGAGGGAGGCCTAAGCAAGAATGCTCCCTGACCGTAAAAATGCGCTGGCTGGTAATGGCTGTTAATGGTGCAGGGTGATTTTACCGAGTTAGACACCGGGGGGGTGGCGCGGCAGACATTTGGGAGGCGAGATGATAGTGGGGTAAAAGCAATGAAAGAACGGAAGTGGCGAACTCGTGCCTACGACACCCGTGGGTGCCCTGCTTCCACAGCGACCTTCCAACGCGCATCGACGGAAAAATTAAGAAATGACAAAATTAAAAAATAATGGAGAAAGGAAAAGAAGGATGCAGGAAATACTAGGAGGAGCCCAAGTGGCATTTTGTGCTGCTAATGTGCATGACATTTCAAGAACTGTACTTTGCATTTTCCCTTTTAATTGTTCTGCCCTTTTGCTCTCCGCTCACAGTGTGTGCCGCAGCGTTCTGCCTGTCTGAGGACAGCCGCGAGCAGGCAAGGGATGTGCTTATAAGCACCTTGGGTTCACAAGTCTCCCATTTTCAATTAGGAGATGAATAAAGGATGTAGGGCAGGGTTTTATTTTTGATTGCATGTTTTCAATTAAAATCCTGTCTTTTTCTCTCTTTCCCCCTGCTCCTTTCTAATAAGTCTCCCCTCTACTGAACCCATGCTCAGACCATTATACAGTCCTTCCAGCTCCGGTGCTTGCACTAATACCTGCTGGACTTGGTGGAACAATTGCATTACAGGCTTCTACAGCTCTGATTATCATCAGCAACTGGGGATGCTGGCTCAAGGATGCAAGGTCACTTGAATACCAATCCCCATTACCCTGCGGCAACTGCTTCTCAAGGAGAGCCAGTTACTCACCATAATGAGATCACAAAACACACAAGCTTTCTTTGATTGTGATTTCCAGCCCAATCAGCAAAGAAAGGGAACTGCTGTCCTTGAGTAGTCTGGAACCTATGCCTTTCTCTTTAGAGATGAAGTAACGTCTAACTCGGGATCACACACTGATTCAGGACCAAAGTTACTTAGTTAAAATGCAGGTAGAGTGTCTTCTAAGTATTTTTACCAATTCTAATAGGAATTTTCTTTTTCCCTTGTTTACTCAAGGTTCATCAAATGGTTAAATCTCATTCCTCTTCAGTGAACATCTGATGATGCATCTTAACTGAGTCTCAGCATTTGATCAGTATGGGAAAAAAGCTAATATGCTACTGCTAAGAGTCTATTTTGCCTGCACCATATTGAAACATAGATTCTTTGTAAAAGAACAAATAGAGTACAAGGCTATTTAAACAGTTACTCTTTTTGCACAGAAACAATCCATTATATCATTACTGATACAATTAGTAGCCCACTGTTACCAAAGAGTAGCTGTTGCATTCAATGTACTTTGGGGCCAAAATACCATTCACAGATTTTGGCACAGATGTACAAGAGCCAATTAACAAAGAATATCTACCAGTTTTCAAACTCCTAAGACTTCCCAGCTTCCTAGGTACAAGACCACGTATCACTCTTCTGTACTGTGGTATTATTGGCTGCAGCTGCGTATACATGGTTTGTATATGTGTATAAAGATGTACGAAGTCAGTGACAAACTTCAGGGTTTCTATGTGAGTGTTGAATGAGTTGTATCATAGTTACTGTAGAATATTTAAGGAAAGAG
>NW_010390049.1:123687-143455 GCF_000710305.1 Buceros rhinoceros silvestris | reverse complement strand
GAGTGTATGACCTCATTTTAAATATAATTAACTGATTAAAAATTAAGACAATTAAAAAAATTGTAAGCCACACTTCCTGATCTTTGGGCTTTTATGACAGATGGAGAATTTTTAAATCAACATCAAACCTGCGAGCCTAATTAACAAAATTGATTTCAAACTGAATCTTTTCAGCTAGAGGTAAGGGATAACTTACTATCAAACCTAAGATTATTAGGTTTGCCTTCATGCTGTAGAACTACCTAGTTGGAGTTATTTGCAAGAGACAATCATACTGAGACTCATTAAAGCAGGAGAGAATATTTTGCCTGGATCCTCATGCATGGGCTACTTTGTAAGTTCATTTGTGAACTCTGAGATTTCTGCTACAGGTTGGAAAAGATTATCTCCTTTAAAGACCATGTAAAGCCTCTAAAAAAGTCGTCTCAAATAAATGTTGCTGGCATTTTATCCATACAATTGCACTCTTTTTCCTTTTTTCTTCCCCCCCGCCCCCCACCAAGCAGCACACTGGTCAAATGTACCAAGTGCCTCTTGTTAGAAGTTATCACTTCAGAAACGAATTTGCAATCTGTAGCATTGCAGCCCTTGGATCGGATCATGAGTTCCTAACCTCTACAGGTCCAGCCTTTGAGCAGAACTTGAGAGAAGGAGGGGTGGGGGGGTGAAATGAGAGAGAGAGAGAGAGCAAAAGGATGAAGAAGAAAAGCAAAATAAATCAAAAGCAGCTTTCTTGGTAACACCAACATCTCAAAGGCCAAGTGTAAAAGGACCAGGGCTCTAATGATATCAATTAGGCTCAATCCTCTATGTCATTTTAGATATATTGTACCCGCTGAGTATACTTAAGTCCATATGTATAAGGTCATTTACTGGGTCCAGAACATAACAAATTATCAGCAAAGGGTGGGTGGGTTTTTTTTCCTTTTCTCCCTAACACTTTCCACTTTCTGAAATAAATTACAGCTCATAATGGTTTCATGTTGAGAAGCTAATTTTACTTAATTTTTTTTCCTGCTATACGAGGGAAATGATTATTATGTCATTGTGTATGTTCAGCGCACAATGAACAAAAAGAATACTTGTTAGATTTTCTTGGATAACTTGCCTCAGCTAAGACAGGTGACTTCCTTTTGAGATGTCATGGTATAATTGGTATCAAAGGTGCCAAAGAGATAGTCTTTACAAGACATTATCTGCCTTGGCTAATCTCTTTCAGTGTCCCTCATTACACTGCAGGTTTCTTCACAGCAGCATAATTGCATATTCGTTCTGAAAGGAAATAGTAAACTGCTAAGAAAATCATAATAAGAGTCTTCAATATTGTCTGTTTGAATCTTTTGGCAGGCCTTCAGAAATATGTCATCTCATTCTATCAGCAGCATCTCAGGATGTGGTGACCACCTAAAGGCACACTTGAAGGCTGACAATAAACTTGTGCTACTCCCTGCACTTCCTGTAACAACAAGCTTCATGCTGGATTTGCCGTCATTTTTCAGTCCCTCGGAGAGGAACTATGCCAATTTGGGCAAACACAGCAGAATCTTGTTACATAAATTGAGTCAGTTCAGACTGTAGCTCAACTGTGCTTTTCATGATTA
Organism: Buceros rhinoceros silvestris; assembly: GCF_000710305.1. NCBI lineage: Eukaryota > Metazoa > Chordata > Aves > Bucerotiformes > Bucerotidae > Buceros > Buceros rhinoceros. The sequence continues at coordinate 141,854 of NW_010390049.1, read as the reverse complement.
GGCAGAAATGTTGTCTTTACTGAAGATATGCAATTATTGCTTATCATGTCGAATGACAATGCCACTTCCACTGCAACAGTTAGAGGGAGGTTGTTTGATCATATGCAAGAATACATACCTGACGCTACGCCAGACACATACGTGTCTTATGCTCTTGCTACTGGATAATACACGGAATTATTTTCATAGGGGTTACATATGTCTCCTCACCAGGCATCCCGTGGGCACCCCCTATGCCAATTAGCACCAATGAGATCAATGAAATATTGAGCAGCTGGGATAGGAAAATCAATAGTGTGGTGGTCAGGGCACTCACCTCAGCTGTGGGAAACCCAGGCTCAAGACTCTGCTCTAATGAATGCTCAATTATTTATGCAAAGTAGAAAGCTCCAATAGAACAGACTGAGGAAGCCTACCCCAGAATAACTACCCACTTGTGGCCAGAACAGTCATTAGGGATGGAGAAGGCTGTTAAACTTGAGCCTCTGGCCAAACCAGAAAGTCTCCCCTGGAACAGAGAGGGGGTTTTTGGGTTTTTTTTTGTGAAGTGCCAAGTTTCCAATGTGAGTCTCAGTTGAGGTGACTGGGCATTTCAACCAGCTCTGTGTGTAAGCCTGTCCATCTAACCCTGCTGTGCAGTGTGCTATTACCCTCTCTGGGGAGAAGCATGAGACAACCTACTCTGTGCAAATTCCTCCCCGCTCTGCTGTGTCTCCACCAGAGCTCCTGGGTTCTCCTGAAAGAGCAAGCAAGTACTGGGGCCTGGCTATATTGATGTGCAGCCAGTAACAACCAGACAGTTGGCCAGGGGACTCTTGATTACAAACCGTACCATAAAACTCAACTGCTATGAACTTTTTTATCACCATTTCTTGTCATTAAATCTTGCTTTCAACTCCCAGCTTGGCTTTTTCCATCAGCTTGATAAATGTTATGTAACCTAGAATTTACTTTTATTCGCACTCTCCTTCCTTTGGTTCTCTTCCTCTTCGAGGACCTGCACATCTGTTTCACATTTATTAAAGGGAAAAGAAATACTCTGTTTACCGCACTCTATATTTATTACAATTTATATGTTGGAAGTAAAAGGAATATACAGGAAAGAAAAAAAAATAAAACAAAACAGCCTTCAGTTTAGTTCTTCAAAACATGAATTTCAAAAATTCCTTCTTTTTTCATCCAGATATCCTTTAATATCCCTGGTTAGTAGTGATGGCACCCTTTTGCATCTCATGTCTACTTAACCTATAAACTGCTCAGCTTGGGGACCAGTCCATCCCCTGCACCTACTCCCGGCACAGCACGGGGACTACCAGTCTCAGGGGTCTTTAAGTGCTTCTGCAGTACTGGAGTAGGAGAGAGAATGGATGTGTTATGTTAGTTCCCAAAAACCCTGGCTGGAACAAAGACCTCATTACACTACGATCAAACCTAAAATTAGAGGACAGTGCCTGTTTTCAAGGACTTACAGTATCATTTCTATCAGATTGCAGTAAAAGTGTACTAAAGCATTTGGAAGGGACGAGGGAAGGGGGGAGTGGAGAAGAAAGACTACGTAATATCAACTAGCTAAGAGTTCAACCTGGCTACTAGGCACAGAGATGATGGTTGCTCTTCTAAGAGATATAGACATACAAATTAGACAGGGGTTCACAAGTCACCACTGATCATTTACCTGGCCGTTATCACTCGTCAATGCCTGCAGCCAGCGCACTGGAAGTGTCGCGCTGAAATCAGGACAAGGTAGCGGCTTCCCAGAGCAGAATAACCCTGCGCATCTATGGAGACAAGTGCCATGATAACAACGGGCTTTCAAGGCGGTGCCAATTTTCCCTGGGTTTTATGATAAACTGAATGTCCAGATAGTTACAGACTATGGATCTGCTTCTACCTGGACTGCTAAATCTACCTCTCCCCTGCATTCCCCCCGTACAAAGGGATACTTGCATGTCATGCCTTAATCAGACCAGATTTATACCTTGGCATAGTTTCATTTGTCCTGCTGTAGGGAATTAAATGATGTCCCTAAATTGGGAAGTTTTGTCACCCTAAACATGACAGTTATTCAGCTCCAGTAAAATCCAAACTACACTCAGCAAAACAACCTACCTCAATTAATCTGGGGAGCTCTAGGTTGCCCAGTGGCTCCTTAGTTAGGCCCTTCCTTAGAGAAATGTCTGGGGTTTGATGAAACAAGGGATGAAGTTTAGGCAAGGTAGGGGGGGCTCTTATTCCTTGTAAGCAGAGTTGTGGAGAGCTGGAACTAGACCTTAGTTGTTGACTCCAAAACAGAAATCTTTGCCAACTTAACACACTAACTGCTCTAACTGTGAAGAACAACAGCAATGGAGGCAGACTTAGCTATGCTTTTTTCCCAATTTTTGCCTCACTACACATGTCCTCTATCTTCTTGGAAAGACCCTACTTCCTTTGCTTGTGTGCATGGAAGAAAATTACACAGTAGGTGTCTATCAAAGACCAATTTCTGTTCCTTTTTTCCTACACCACACCTCAAGCCTGTAAGAATATTTGTTCCTGTGCTCTGATTTCCTCTAATCGAATATGAATACTAAAAAGTAATATGAAAGCCAAGCAGTAAAGGTCTCTCCATGTCTTTTATTTTTTTTTAATTATTTTTTTAAAAGCTTTAAAGTGAAAAAACAATCTGATAAATTAATTCTCAGGTGTGAGCATAAAATAAGACGTCCTTTAGGAGTTGGGAATTAGCCCAAGAGCATCAGGGATACAGTGGCAAAGGGCATGCTTTAAGAACACCAAGAAAGATTTTGTAACAAATTAAGCTGGGGATGAAGCTGTGCCTGATGTTACAGGCCATTATTATGCACAGTTATGAAACACTGGTATGCATTAATAATAAAGATCAGTGTCGCCTTCTAGGGAAAAATTGAGCATTCTTTTAATTAACTTAAATTTTTCATCAAATTGATTGAAAAGCTCTCATCCTTTTTTACTTTCATGTAGCCCTACATTTTTGTGCCGTAGGCTGAGAGCAGTTTTATCTCAAATACTTGGTGTTTTTGAAAGAGTCCATGTGTTACGAGTTTAAAAAAAAAAAAAAAAAATCACAGCAACAACCTAGAAGCAAGCTGGGGCATGAAACAAGCAAAAATAGGCAGCAGCTTTCAAGTAAATCACCTTTAAAAATTTTGTGTTTATCTTAGAGGGGAAAAAGGAAAATACCTTTTCTCTCACACTGTGACAGGGCTTTAGAGCTGTGCTCAGACACAGTGGCTGACTAGTGTCACAGGGGTAAGACCTGAGCCCATGGCATACAGTTGCAACTGGGGATAGCTACTGATCTCCCGAGGACTAATGGCATCTGCTCACTTCAGCTGCTTCTTTCAGGGCAAGTGCTGAAAGCCTCTAGCTCTGCTCACATAAGTATGAGGGTATGAGTCCTTCTCAGAGCATCTGGATGGGACATTGCCCAACCGCTTTTAGGGTATTTGGAGCATTCAGACGGCATGCCTAGAAAGTCACCGCAGTTCCCCTGGTGCAATCTCCCTCTGCTGCAGCAATGCATTGGGGGAACATAATGAAAAGAATTTTGGCTTTCTCTAACTGGAGCCTCCTCATGGACATATTCAATATTTTTTGTGCATGGAAATCCCACCCCCAGGGCAGATATCATGTAAGAAAAATGTTCTTCACATACACCTGCTCCACTCATAGATACTTCAGCACAGCAAGACCTGGAGGTGACCCTGAGCCACTATGCCCAGATGATGTTGGGATCCACAGCTACTCATTCAAGAAGGCTCAGGCCTCCACTGCACTATTCCAGCTGTGCCGAGGACCCTTGGGACATGTCTACAGTGACAGCCACAGAAACTCATAATCTGTCTCTGTCCATGCTGTGGGCTGGCTGGGCAGCTCAAGTTCAGAGGGTTTGGCTCAGAATCCATCTGGACTCTGAGGGTTGCAATAGGGTCACACCAAGCCAACGTCCAGATGTGAGGCAGTGAGAGCTGTGCCTGTAGATATGTTCTTGGTAGATTGGGAGACCTGGGCATATACTTTTGCAGCTTTTCTTCTCTTTTTGCACTTTAGAACGCATGTCTAAAGGGAAGCGAACTGCTCACAGATTGGTATTTGCATTACACAGCTCAGTATCTTAACCAAATCAATAGAAGATTTTCATTAAGATTAGCATTAAACCCTTCTGCTAGTGAAAGAAGAACTGAGGGGGAAAAGGAGGGAGAAAAGGGGAAAGAGGAGATGAATGGATAGAATAAAATATTTTCCTCTTTCACCACAGAAATATATTAAGCTTCACAACTTAGATTTCCTGTGGAACTCCTCAATCACGGCCCTTTCCTCCCCATTACCTATTAACATTCTACAGTGACCGAAAAGAAACATTTGGTATTTTAAAATACGGCCTACAGTCATAAAACCTTACCACGTGCGATCTGACAGGATCAGCACAGCATAGAAGCTATCAGCCTGGGTACTTGTATGGGAAATTACTTTTTTACTGGAAACCTCCATGGAACAGCTCTGTGCGTCAGGCTGATTCTGCAGCTGACATTTCTGTCTGAGCTGGAATGAACCAATATCCCACGCTGGGGGGAAAGGCCACAGGAGAGGCTGGATCCAATTCTCCTCTCACTTTTACGGGTGTAAAACAGGTGCTTAACAAGATTTCAGAGCTATAATGCTGGACGGAGGATCAAGCCAGTTCTTCTGGAGGAGGCGAAAAAAATCAAGATCCTGCAAACAATTCTGACTACAGTATTTCATTAAACTTTTCAGAAACGAAGAGATATGAGAGGAATTCCAACCTCACTGGTAATCAACAGCAATGTTCTCATTGACTCCAGTAGGGCCAGGATTGCACCTATTAAGTACATTATTCTCACAAAATTCTAACTGAAGCAATTACATCCTACCATCCTAAATCCCACCTGGATTTTCAGCTGGATATTGTATTCTTCAATTTCTGGCCTCGTACCCTCATCTAGTGTTTCTGTGCACCATTAAACAACTGCTGCATTTCGTATCTGAAGCGGGTGCAATTACATATCTGGCTTTTCACGTATGAAAAGTACTTTAGGATATTCTAAGGTGAAAGATACAATACGACTATGAGATATTGAGACTTTCTCAGTAAAAATCAGTTTCAAGGCTCTGCGCATTTCTATAGCAGTAAACTTAGGATTCAGTAGATAGTCTTTAGTGTAAAAGAAACTAGGAAATAATTTTGATTATAAGAGGCACAGTGCAGAAAGGCTTTCATTATATGACTGTTTTAAGCAAAATTTAAGCTGCTTTTAGAAAGAATTTTGCTGCCATGTTTGCAGTTGCTAATAAATGGCTCCTAATCGATAGTTTTATCCAGGCCCATCCCCTCCTTCCCTTGCCATTCTTTTAATCTGTACAGCAACTCACAAAGCAGTAGCCGAGATTAAAGTTCCTCTCATTGACACAGAATAAAGGCAAATTATACCGTTTGCAAGAGAAGAGATAATAAAGGGGGAGTCTATAGAAATTCTTTGATGAATTACATAGTGGCAATTTTCTGACATTAGTAATGTAGGGCAGAAGACAGTGTTTCTGATATATAGATGTAAATTCATCATCTAGACTGCATTAAAGTAAACTACATAAGATTCCTTGGTTTTTGGATTGCTTACAAGAGCAATCAGTAAAATGCTACAGTCTTCTCCGAGGAAGCTCCCTTAGTGCAAATGGTGAAGAATTACATTGACAGAGTAGCTCTGCTTTTGCACTAACCATTATAAAAACAGAGGCAAAAGACTTCTGGCAGCCTGCACCTACACAGAAAGGGAAGGACTTTGTACTAGAAGGTGAGCAACCAACCGCAGCTGGAGAATTCAGATTTTTAAGCGAATGTATAAAAGACCAGCTTGTGGAAAAGGGCAGGAGGACACCATCCAGATTGCACACACTAAGTCCTGTGAAAGGGATCACAGCAGCAGGTCAGACAAGTCTTGTTTACCAGGTCCCTTCTACTGAAGGGCTTCATTAGTTCAGAAAATGTATTTTAAAAGGATAAAGTACTCCTATGAAAAAAAAATTAAAAATTTCAACCTAGAATTGAGGAAGACAAAGTATATCGCAACTTCTCTACTTTTGGCCAAGAACCCAGCAGCCTCTTCATTTTTGTTAGTTAAATCACACAGAGGAAAATTTTGAAATGGGGTACTTTGAGGAAACTTTCTTAGATGTGGACTGTTCACATTTTTGTCGCTCCTTCACTTCTATCAAATTGAGGCAAGGATGGAAAGTGTAGAGAAAGAGGAAAGAATCAGGAGTGAAAAGGTATGTTATTAAAGTGAATACATTACTTTTATCAATAACATAAGTGGTTACAAAAAGCACTGAGGGTTCTGAGCAGCTTGAAACACTCATCAGACACCAGAGCTTCACCAAAGCTGCTGGCAAAGCCTGTCTTAACCCCTGGCTGTCCAAGTCTGTGCCCCTTAAAGCACTTCAGTGGCTACAGGTGACGAGCAGATGTTGGTTTATTTTTCCCTTGGACATTGTCTCCAGAGGTACATGGCTCTCATAGGCATACCCATGATTTGGTCTCACCAGTATACCTTCACTCATCTTCTAAGACAACAATAGGAAATGATTTCTTACAGACCAGAGATTTCAACTCAATCTGACCTGCTGGGCCCCACAGTGTCCCCATTCTCAGTACACCATGCCCTGAGTACAGTGTAAACAAGGAGTTTAGGGCCACATTCTGACTGGCACGTCCAGCTGGGTACACAAGCACTTTATACAGTGAACAGAAGGGTCCCAAAACACACAAGGTTTTATTCTTATTTATTTTCTTTATTTCATTTCTTTTTCCCCTCCTACACCGGTTTTGGTTGTTACAGAAAATAATGGGTTCATGGGTGCATTCAAAATGTCAGACAGAGAGAACAAGCACCGCTGTTCACTTTGTAGTAAGGCAGAGAACAGTATTAAAGAAGCAGAAATCAAGGAGTAGGGCCGCAGCAGCAGCAGCTCATCCAAAGCAATAACAACGCACGAAGGCAAGCCATGGCAACTGAAGGAAGGCTGGAATCTAGCATACCCATGGTCTTGTTCTTATTATTACAACACAGCGTGACTAAAAATATCAAACCAAACAAAAGAAATTCCTGCAGGCAAGGGGTAAGAGAGGAGGCCGACCACTGCTGGAAATGGAACTTATTGTTCACCTAAGTAGTGCAGCGGGGAACAGAAATCACAGAAGCAAAGGCCAAGATCAACAGCAGGAGCAGTGCTGAAAGTAACAACAATGTTCCTGAACAAGGAGCCACAGACTCCAGAAGAGGCAAGTTCGAAAGGGGCTTCCCACCCTCTCAATCCCTCCAACAAATCACCCAGGCTGAATGCAGGCTGGGCAGATCGCTCTGCTCTATGGCAGTGGGATGCGGCACCATCCTGAGATGGAACTGATAATGGCCTGGGGTTTATGTGTCCTTCAGGTATCAGCTCTTGGGTGACCCAAACAGCAGATTGCTCTCAAAGAAAAAATTGAAGCCTCCATGTGGCAGCCCTGGTGCTGGGGCAGGCTGAGGCCAGCGCTGCCAAGCTTCCCACTGAACTAGCCTTTGGGCAGGCTGAAAAGCAGCTGGATGCCCCTGCATCCAGAGGACCCATGGGGCCAGGCTGATGGCACAGCTGATAGACCCTGGGGAAGTTTGTGCCTAGGAGCTGTGGAACCCAGGATTCTTGGTCCCCTGGAGACAGTGCTGGCTTTGAAAGCCTGGCTACAAGGTCTCTCAGGGCACCAGGATTTTGACTCCTTGCTGGGTGGATGGTTCCAGCAAAGACCTGCTTAGATTCTGAGGTCGGAGCGTCTCCATAAAACACTACCTTGTTGCCCAGTCGGGCATTTTCTGAGAAATCACTCCGTGGGGTGCTATCTGGCCAGCCCTAGCTTAGAGCAGCTGTGCATGGAGAGAGAATGCTGGACTCTGGATGTGGAAAGAAATACGCAGGAATTATCTGCACAGCTAACATGTAATAAAACTATTATTAATGGTTGTATTGTTGCTTTGCACTTCTGTGATACCTTCTAGAAAATCCCCAAACCTTTCCACAAGTTAACGAACCAAGCCTCCTTGTTGTACTGCAAGGCAAGAATTTTTACTACCTCTTTTTCTCTCCTAACTCCTCAAGCCTTGATCAGTTTTCTTTGGCCAGTCTATTTGCCAGCATCACACTTGCATATCTTACAGGAGAGCTGTTCCTTCCCATTTCATGCTCCGCTCCATAACTCTGCACAGAAACGTGAAGGAAATCTGGCTTGCAGCTGGCTCATGTGATGTGAATTGAGTGGCCAGTCTAAGACCTAGAGGAGGAAACTGTGACCTGCTGCGCTCAGAGTGAGAGTTTTATAAGGTAAAGAGCTTTGGAGGATTGCAAAGCTGAAGGAGAGGCAGCTGTTTGCGGCAAGTGGGGAATCTTGCAGCTGGCTCATGTGATGTGAATTGAGTGGCCAGTCTAAGACCTAGAGGAGGAAACTGTGACCTGCTGCGCTCAGAGTGAGAGTTTTATAAGGTAAAGAGCTTTGGAGGATTGCAAAGCTGAAGGAGAGGCAGCTGTTTGCGGCAGCTGAGAACTGGGAATAGGTGTAAGGGAACATGACGGCGTGTTGAGTCAGAGTCTCTGCTGGTATAAACCAGCCTGGCTCTAACTCTAGGGTGCAAAGTTCATTTCAAGAAAGAAAACAACAGCTGGATAATTCAGGGCTCAAAAATGCATCTTCCTTTCATTTAAAAAGGGATGAACTGTGCTGTGAGATGGTGACAGGCTTGGAGTTTGATCTTTCCAGGATAGAACTGCTGTCTGTTTTCTAAATATGCATCATTTCCTCTTGTAGATTCTCACTTAGTGATGAATAAATATTTGTTTCCCATGCCACAGCTCCTTCTCCATTCCTTCAATTTCTCCTATATCAGGCTGTTTATAGGGGATGCTCCTGGGATGGAGAAGCTGTCTCTCAGAGATCTCAGAGATGATCCTGTCTTTAAGCTTCTACTGCTGCTCCACCTGCTTCATTCCTTCCTTTCTAGAACTGCACGATGCATTGAATACATAATTTCTCTACCTCTGTCAAACACACACACATTTTTTTTTCTGTGCCTGTACATCCCAATCTACAGAAATTCCCCCAACTTGTGCATGCATCAGCCACGTAGTAAAATAAAGGCTTTTATGTGTTCAAACAGATGATAGATGGATTAGAAAGACATAGTTAATGTGACTCGTACTTTCAATGGAGCTTTAACTGACTGAAAACACATAGTTCATGTTAAGTCTTTGTTCAAATTCCTATCAGTAATAAGCATATTGAATCATGAGAATAAACATATGTCACAAGCTTTTTTTTTTCTTCCTCGTGGTGGTTGCAATTTCAATATATTTGCTATAATCAGCGAAAGCAGCATGCCTCGCTGGAATAGCTGAGCCTCTGATTCATTTCTGAGGACTGGTGATAGTGCAAGCTACAGTCTGGAAGAACGTTCCTTGCCACCAGGCTGGTATTAATTTCCTGTTCAAAAGGGGCTATATTGTCAATGTGACACTTTAATCAGCTACCAAAGTGACTCTGGGAACGCAGACTTCACAATCAATGTCAATGTATTTCATGTAGTTTCAATACCGCTTAGTCATTTTGCTTCAGAAGCGCGCAAGGAGGGTCAATACATTTCATTAGTTCGTTTCATCTAAAGGACAGTACAACATCAGAACTTTGATTATATTATAAGAATTGCCTTAATGTGACACCAGATTCCCTGATTGGGCAATACCAGACATTGGAGTGCTAGAGGGCAGTCAAATTATCCTTCACCCACACATGCCCAAGAAATGCCAGTTAAGCATGCTACAAATGGGAAAAAAAGAGAAGATGAGACGATGCTGGTAATTTGCATAACACACAGTAGATGATAGCTCCTCTAAATACATTGTGAAACTCAAAAAAATCTCCTTGATTTTCAAAGATACCAGTTGCCATTGTTATTTAGAATATCATTCTATATAACTGCTTGGCATATCTAAGCACTGCATCATTTTTATCCTGTTATCATTCAGGAAAATAAATGTCCATTTGCATACATAGAACTCTTTTTTTGAAAAAAAAAACTATAAAAATAAGAACCTGAATTTTCATGGAAACAGCAAAGTGAACTCATTCCAAGGTAAACACATACAAGATTGCAGATTCTTAGTAGTTGTACAACTCTTTTACTAAGAGCTTGATGAACAGGGTAGGAGACAGGTAGATCTTGTTGTTTAAGTTAAAGAGAAATATAAGAAATGACAGAAAAACATGAGTAGGATTCTGACAGAGTGAAATTATAGGAAAATCACTGGAGAAAAAGAAAAGTCCAACATTCAGCATTTGTATGCACCACAGAGAAGGACGTGGAAGCGGGCTTTACTTCACAACAAAGAGCTAAGCCATACTAAAGGCACATTATTGCTCCAGTTTCTTGGTAGATGTACGCATTGCCGGTTTATAAGGTTTGTCTGCTACCTCAGATGAGAATGAAGCAGTTTGTTATGGTTTAGGTGGTAGGGTTTTTCAGATCCCATATGACAGATGTCTTTTCACATGCTCGGCACTGACTACTTTGAATATTCAGAATTAAAAGGGCTATACCAGTTTATCACAGTCAAAGATCCAGCCCCCAAATTTCACCCTCCTCAATGCTGCTAAGAGCAAGAATTGTTTCCAAATAAATTAATACCAACAAGACACCTCAGTGACTGCAGCCATTAATATCCCACATGTTTTCCTAAACTTTCTGAAGTTTCTGCATTTCTACCCTCTACTTAGACCACTGAAAGTCCTTCTGAACTTTGGAAATATAACAAGAAAATTATACTCTAAGAAAAAGGTGTCTGAGGCAATGCTTCCAAATCCAGTTACACAGATCCGACAAAATTTTTCAATTCACTTGCTAAAATCAGGTAGGATGCTCTTTCTCTCATAAAAGAGAAGCTTTCCTAATAGTTTCCTCACCGTACCAGGTGCCGTTATGGGAAAAAACAGGTATGCGCTAACAAAAAGACCCCGACCACTCAGCCAACCAACACAAAAGTTCAAGGAAGCAGCTCTTATATGCCATCATTCCCTAATCATAATCTGATCACAACTTCACAAAATCCACTGCTTATTCAAGTTGTTAAAAGAAAGAGAAGATGAAATTACTTTGACTTTTTTCTCTCCCATCTGAAATAACTTCAGCTGCGAACAGGCAGAAGAGGAATTGCAAAACGTGGTGATGACTCCAAAACAAGGATGGTGTAACCTCAAAATATTCAGATGTCTCAGTTCAGAGAAAGTATCAGGGAGGATTTTTGAAAACAACTCAGTGTTGATCTGAATCTACTTGAACTGAAGTCAACAAGCAAACTCCGTATGGAAGAAAAGTCAGTGACTTTGAAAATTATGCTCTCAAAGTTGCACAGAAAAATACTTCCAGCATCTTTGATCATGTAATTGAGATAGGAGTTTAATAAGATAAAGATTCTCAAGGCTTCTTCTTGGACTTAAATATTGACTCTTACATTTAATTACTGACTAAATAACCCCTGTACTGCCTAATTTATTAACTATAAAGTTCACATTGCCAGTAGATGTTGCACATAGACTTTTCATGTTTCATCTCCACAGCAGCACTGATCACACCGACTCTGTGTGGACTTCTTCAATAATCAAGTGATAGCTCTTGAATCTTTAAATATTGTAAACTGACAGTTGAAAATGTTACAGCTTAAGAGGCAGTCAAGTTTCCACATTCATAAAAGACGTTAATTGGTGGATTTGGGAAAGTTTATGCTCCCCAGTTTGCCTCACTTTAGATCCCAGAGTTGCCACTTCTGACATAATTTGGTACAGTTAAAATGGCTAGTCCTCAGGAGGAACCACAAACCGCTTGGGAAACATTGCTGGTGAAGAATGAAACGTAACATCACTGTGCATAAGCCTGAGAAACAAGTGTCTGAAGGTGAATAACAGCTTGATCTCATCAGCTCACTTCAAACCTGAGGGTTCACTAAAAGCCAGTGTGAAGGAAATTTTTCCTAAGCCCGCAGCTGTAAAGCCACTGGTAATTCAGATACGATTTTAAGTGACGTTCCTTGTCACTCAGGACAACAGTTTTCGGTTCAGTTCTGTTAGAAAACTTCCATGTGTCCACGCTTTTGCCACGTAACCACCAGTATGAGCAAAAACCGGGCTTGTCTCTCACTGTGTGGTCTTGCTATCAGCAATCCCGTTCTGCTGACAAGCTCTGGACAGACCGTTAGATTATCTTCTCATAAAACGGCTTTACAGAGACAAGAGTCAGACCTCGTTTTTTAAGAAGCGGTGTTGCACGGAAAGGGCGGTTTTGACATAGAGAAGTACAGACAGTTTTATTTTATGTTTTATTATAGTACTAAAAAGGATTTCTGCAGTGTACAATATCTGTGCAACACTTTCCATTACTTTAATAAACCCCAGTGCCATGGATGTTCATTTGAGCTTTGTAACAATTTGGCCCACATGTAGAAATTTATATTTATAACATAGGATTTTATATGGCTTTTTTTTGTAGGAAATTTTAGGATATTTTTGAAGAAAAAATAATGATAAGGTCTTGCATTTATGAAAGATCTTTTCTTCCATGCAATTTTACTGTTGGGATATCCTTGTCTACTACATTAGTAATCTGAGTCAAGAAAAAGACACAAAGATAACAAGGTCTACACTAAAATAAGCATGTCCTGTTACCAGTAAAACTATAGAATTTAAGGGCACTTAGCACCTTATAGGATTTGGCTTAATAGAAACAACAAAGACTTCATATTTAACTGCATATTCCCTTTGACACACAGAAATTGTGGCTAAATTCCACAGGAAATAAGAACAAAATAAGGAATGTTGAACATACACTTCATATGTCAAAATAGGAATGGAGATGTCAAATTAACAGTGTAGGAAACTTTCTCTTCCTTGAAAACAGGTGCAAAGATTAAGGAAGTGAACTTAATATCAAAATAAATAATAACAACAAACAAAACACACTGGAAGAGGGGTAGAGTGACGGAAGGGAATACTCCTAGCATAATCGAGCGAATCTTGTTAATTACAGAAAAGAATAACCATGTCAAGCAAACAATCGTTGTATGGGCTAAGTCATTAGAAATACAACTTTAGAAATACAACTGGTCTTAACAGCATGATTTACAAGGAATGTCAAAAATCACAGCAAGAAGAGAGTTGCTTTTACAAGTGGGCACCTTTCTGAATGGTGAAACACATCCCACCTCTCGCAGCCATCTGCTAGGGCAAACACCTGAGGAAAGACCTGCTCCTAAGCTGCCCTTGCTCTAGGGCTCAGGTGTTATCCCGAACCTCCAGGAAGCTTTTAAAGGCAAGAAGATCTCTCCTTCTAAAGGACCCACGAGTCACAGCAGCAGTGCTCCAGCAGCTGTATCTTGCTATTAGTAACTGCAGTCAAGGAAAGGGCTTCAATTGCCTCTGAATAGGAAAGACCCACTTGAAAACAGGATTGCCTAGGAACAGATGCCTGAATTTAATCTCCAAAAGGGCCCCTAAACCGGTGGGATAAACCAGAGTTAGGACACATGGGAAAGGTGTGTTGTCTTCAGGAAAACAGAAAATTGCACTTCAGGGATGTGAGGGGAAGAGTACTCCTACGATCAAAAGCTGAATCCTGCAATATTAAAACTGAAGCCTGCCTTGAAGGAAACGTGTGTTTTATTTTAATGCAGTAGTTCTGGAAGAAGAGAAGTTATTTAAGAAGATAAGACTTTTAAACAACACTTTAAAAAGTTCCAAAATACTAAGCAGCTGTTGATCACACACACACACACAAAATTCTAAGTTCAGCTACTCCAAAAGGTACCATTAGCAAACACTAGAGCCATTCCCCCATCTGAAAATCTTTGACAGTACGCGTATATTCCAGTCTATAAGAAATCACAGCAAAGGTAAGTTGCATGTGTAAAATATTTTGAAATTATATATTACATTGTTATCCCCTCAAAATAATGACCCAACAATGACCAGGCACATATTTGAAACTTGGATGTTTTCAACTGACTTCAATAACTTACAAATAATTGAAGTAGATTTGCTTCACTTAAAAAAAAAAGTGAAGTCAAGACCTTTCTTGCCAAGATCTAACCTAGAGAATATTTTGACAGCTAAATTATAAACTATGAGAACCAGGGGAGTTTTTATGGACCATCAACTACAGTGAAGCCAGGGACTATTATTCAATTAATCATTTCACTCATTAGAGGTAAGTAAAAGCCAAAATAAAGTTAATCAAAGTCTTTTATACCGTGTTTAGAGCAGCTCCTTGTGTCTTGATGGATTCTTCTTGTAAGAGGAACAATGTTTCAAAGACGGATCAATAAAGAGAAATTCCTGAAGTCTTCAAAATTAACACCTTTCCCTAGTTATACGTTAATCAGGAAATAAGACCCGAAAGAAATCCAAAAGTCAACACAAGTTCAGTGGAACTTTAACATGTATGTTCCAAATTGCTCGATTTAAGTCATCGTATTTTTCCAAGCAGCTAATTTTCCCTTTTTGAAGTACTCACAGAAGGTCAGGCCCAGTTTAAACATCAAAGCTTTGTGAATTAAACAGTTTCATGGAAAAGAGAGGAAGAAAACTTGCCTGAAGTGAGACTCTACTGTGACACAACATAGCCCACCTTCTGTTCCCAACAAACTGTGCACTTGGAATCGGTCCTAGGTTGCACTGGCACGTTGGAGCGGAGCTGAAAGCCTGGCTTACCTTAAACACACACGTGCCTACACATACGCCCCCCCCCAGCCCAAGTGTATTCTGTCCCTGAAAAAAACCTCTTTGCTATTTCACAGCTTGACTAATTCCATGCTTTCAGTGACCAACTGAATTTTGATGCATTTCTGTTGCCATGTTCTATAAGGTTTCAAAACATGGTAGAAAAGACAATACATAAAATACGAATGTTAATTGCTAGAAAATGATCCACAACTCAAGGTCTCTGGAAATTTATCAGAAAGAGAAGCTCAACAGCAATAGCTCTCCTCTGGAAGAAAAGAGGACTTCTCCTTTCAGTCTGCTTCTGAGACAGTGCAGTTTTGACAACCATCGTTGAAACGTCTTTTCAATAATTATTACTGTAATTTCATTTCAGCTGGGCAGCCCTGAACATGGTGTATACTTTTAGAACAAAATTAGTAAAAAATTAATTCTGAGCATAAGGGTATTTATGATTAATAACCGGTTATTGTGATGACTAATGTAAGACTCCCATGAGAACTGCGGTTTAGATTCTTTTGGGAAGTGCTGAGGGCACTTAGCACAACGTAGCCAAGTCTTCTTGGCTTAAAAACTGGGCCAGAAATCTAGCAAAACCAGATTCTCTTCTTCAACCAAATGTAACACTTTTGGGATAACGATGAAACAAAAATCCTTGTATCTTCCTTCAGTATCTGCAAAATCTTCAGCAAGTGCAGTGATAGGAATAACAGAACCTTGCCAGAACAAAAGGGTGAAAAAAGTATCTGTAAAAGCATGGCTCACCTGCTCCCCTAGACACTTGGTGAGTTTGGCAGAACTATTGCCTTCCATTTGCTGTTTCATCAAACAATAGATGAAGCATTATTTTAGCAAATCAAAGGGGTGTCTAACCACTGAAGACAAACTCCCATTCACAAGCCAGTCGATGCCCTTGTCACGCTGAGCTGATACTGAGAAACATTTCCCGGAAGCACTCAGCCAGATTCTCAAAGCAAAATGGCTCGGTGTGGCTCAGCATTGCATGACTTCTGCTGGTGGGACTCCACTAATTTCACTCGAACTGCATCAGCAGTAAAATCAAAGAAAACACTGATAAATCAAATTTATTTTCTTTATCTTTGCTATCTCTGCCGCTGTGCTTTAGTGGTATAAATGGTTAAAAAAAAAAAGGCACAAATTTAACATCATCAAACATATGCGGAAGATATGTTTCATTTCCTACAAACAACATTTGTTTCAAGAACTGGGCTCCAGGATTTTAATTCTTCATACAAAGGAAAAAGGAACAGAAAAAGAATTGTGTGACTTATTTGACCATTACCAATGTCACAAAAGTGCTTTCTCAGTTTTATGTTACAGGTTAGAAATAAATAAGATTTGAGAAAACAGTACTTTCGTAAATAGCTCTACCCAAAAAACGTGTGGTAGATGCTCTGCTGGAAGGAAGATACTTTGTACTGAGACACCACTGCTGGTTCAAGAGGTGTGCTCAGCTCCATCCATGATACCATATTTTTTAAGTAGGTCTGTTGCTATTCAAAAGTAAGTTGTACACAAAGAAGGAGCGGACAGAAAGCAAAGAGATAAAAGTAGCTCAAGTTCTCAATGTATTAATTCATGGATGCATTTTTAAAATAAATTACTTTTTTACAAGGCAAATTGCTACTCTGCCAGCACTTGGGCTATATGTTAAAATGTTCTGCAAACGTTCTTTTTTAAAGGTTGTGCTTAAAATATAAGTAAAACTATGTTTAAAGTGTATGTCTGGGGCCAGTTGTCATTTGTCGGGAGTAATAGGTTTCATGAATTTCATGGCTCTCTGACGTTCACTCTCTTCTTTCTTTGAATTCTGAATAACAATGTCTAAAATATTATTTTAAACTGCAAGTGTTGACCTTTCAGAGGTGGGTCCCCATATGGAAGGTGAAGGGCAAGTGTCCTGCTGAGATAATGTCACTCCTCGGCTCGCTGAAAACCATTGTGAAGTGCACTCAGAGTATGACGTTATCTCAGCATGATCCATGCACCCTGGAGTGCTCTACTGCTTCAATGACAATGCTGAAAGGTGGTAGGAGGATGGCAACAAAAGAAAAGTTTTACATAGGGATGGTGGCTAGATGTAGTACAGCTGGTTAAAATAATTAATAAATGCAGAACTGACAGAATAACCAAAATTCCAATCCCGCCCCCAAGGACAACTTCCAGAAAACACCACAGGGACAATGTTTCGTGCAATATCTGGCCTAATATTCAATCCTTGAATCAGCAGCTAGAATTATATGCCAGTCAGAGCCATTCGTATGAGAGTGAAATCTGCAAAACTTAATAAAAGTCAAGTGGATGTCAATGGGACTATCGTGAGCTATTATGGGAAATATATTCAAGCTATGATACAATGCCAATGGACAATTCATGACTAAATCATTTGCTGTGATTTATTTGCCGTCGTATCTCAGTTCGTGGCAGGCACAAAGAGATGAAAGCTGGGAGATTTTCCAGGTTCAAAACTAGTTCTGGAACGAACACGGGCTGCCCGTAAACTCACACTAAAACTGGAGGGAATATCAAGCCAATTTCTTAATCAAACTAACCCCAAACTAACCTGGATTCCTTAAGGCTTCCCTCCAATGTATTTCCTAGTTATATTAGAACACGTAATACCAGCACCACCAAACTCCTGCACCAGAGCACAGCTGCGTGAGAGGGAGAGCTGGAAGGAAGGGAGAGGCACCCCGCAAAGCTCAGGCTGGAGTGCTGCCAGAAAAAAAGCACGGCTGTTGGTCTGTAGAAAACACAGACACTTGTAGGGACCAGACAGAGCCAGTCAGTGGTCACTGTGAGCTGGATTTGCCCTGAAGCTTGCAGGGCAGAATGGGAGAAACTGAACCATTCTTACTGGGAAGCCTGGTTTTCTATTTTCAGCCTGCTCTTCCTCTCTCCAACGTGGTACCACCTCTTCGAGGAGGCATTTTGGCTGGCATTGAGATCAGATCACTCCAACTGAAAAGCAGAACTTTCGGCAGTGGCCATACGCACAGACAGCAAAATACAACACGCCCTCTTCAGAGACAGGCAAAATCCGTATGGCTGAAGGTGCTAGCACTTTCCGAAACCGTTTGAGTCCATCTCTAATGGAAATCTAATGGAAACCATAAATTACTGAAAAAGGTCCACAGGTGCTGAAATTTACTACTGTGTTGACTGCTGGCAAGGTCTGAAAGTGAGGAACAATGCAAGATGTGCCGGGAAAATGAAATATTTATGACATTCATATTCTCCCTCAAGCTTAAAAAAAAAAACAAACCAGGAAACCTTTTGCTTAGTGACCAAATAATAAAGCCAAAAAATGAAAAAGAAATCA
>NW_010390049.1:120265-123606 GCF_000710305.1 Buceros rhinoceros silvestris | reverse complement strand
GGAGAGGGTGGAGAAGAGAGAGAAAAAAAACTTGAGATGAGCGGTTGTTTTTAGAATTATCTTTGCAAAGGGGATACTTCTCACCACAGGTCATAGGTTTTATTTATTTATTTAGAGTACAGTAACATTATCTGACTGCAAAACTAAATTGGTCTCAACGAAGAGAAGAATGGAATGGCTCATCATTTTAAACTCTGAATAATCAATAGCATTTCTCAATATGCTGTTCAATACAGTCCATTGCTAGATATTATACGCACAGAGAGGAAGTTGAGATAATTTTTCCTACAAGTAAAAGCTTGCCATAGTTATTGTAGACTTGGAGCAAGGACAATAAAAAAGCAGGGGGGAAATTACACTACAGATTTGATCTGGCTTCCAGTCAGTTTGGCAATTGGTTTCATTGGGAACAGCTTCAAGCCTTGCAAGAATTAATGAAAAATAAAGGTTGGCTTGGAGCAGAATTCAGCACAAAAGATAATGTGAATGGTGTGGAAGGTTTCGATTTTATGCATTAGACATGGGCAGGGGGTGAAGAACAATCACTTCTAGATTTTCCAAACACAAACTTGGATATTAAGTTGGTGACAGTCCTGTTATAAACAATTCACACCTAGTCACACCTTGAAAGCTTTGCAACCACACTGATGTCTACCATATGTGCAGAACAACAATTTAAAAAATGGGCTGATGCAAAAGCTAGGATCTTTCTCAGAAGGTGCAGGTATATTTCTATAACATTCTGCGGTTTTTAACACTAATTCTTTAAAGGTAAGCCTATGCCTGAGAGTCAAGGTTGGTTTTCATGAAGCACAGAGAGTGCAGTAAGTACCTATCTCTCTAAACGATGCCTCCATCAAACCCGCATGCAGAGAGCCCACGGGAGACTGTGCGTCCTTCAGCACGAGCTAACTGTCCCTCCAAGCACGAGAACATTGTGGATTATGGCACTTGTCTTTCTCTCTCTGGAACGTACCGTACATAATGGATCAAGCCTGATTTCTAAATGACTCCACAAGAGGTCACCACACGACGAACAAATTGTTGTCGTGGATTTCATAATGTCATTGCTTAAATTTCACAGACATTGATACATATCTGCTGAATTGGATGAGAAGTTCAAGTGAAAAAACAGCATATGCCATCCTTGTGGTATCCTGCGCTCCAAGAAGGTCAGAAAGGCAACGGTGTAAGAGCCTAATTGTGCAACAAATTATGTTAGTGAGTGGTGCTGCCTGTGTGCCACAGGATCAGCTTCATATCGCTTGTGGAGTTTGGGCTTCAAAGACACACCTGCATCATGCAACAGCATGTGCCAGACAGACGCCCACATTGGTGTGGTTTGAGCTGCCTGTGAAACTGGAGAGCGTAGCCACGCACACAGACACATAGGCACAACATCTACGCTCATTAGCTGTTAAGAGGCAGAACTGAATGTGGTGGTGTTGTAGCCACGCTGAGCTGGTGCCTCTGACCATGCTGGGAGGATACGCAGCTCTCTTGGGGCTAAGCAG
Source organism: Buceros rhinoceros silvestris (assembly GCF_000710305.1). Lineage (NCBI taxonomy): Eukaryota > Metazoa > Chordata > Aves > Bucerotiformes > Bucerotidae > Buceros > Buceros rhinoceros. The sequence continues at coordinate 122,092 of NW_010390049.1, read as the reverse complement.
GCTGGTGTGAAGCATGGCGCTGAGCTCTGCACATGTGCCCCTGGCAGGGACCTAGCTGAGCCTCAGAGAACTATCACGGCAGTTAGGTATATCCACAAGCTGCCTCCTCCAGCCCACTGATGAAACCTATCACATTAAAGTGAAGAGCAGGCGCTTGGGAAGGGTTCATATTTTAGACAATTTAATGAGAAACTGTTGGAGGTCGGAGTGACATTAATCCCCAACAACAGAGGGATAGGCTTAGAAGTGGCTGGTGACTTCCTCCAGCCCCCACTCAGCAAAACGTTTAAGCATGTGCTCTCCTAGAAGCATTATAGCTGGCTTATTGATACACTTAATACAGAGCATGGGAGAATCACGTGCCTTGGAAAAAAAAAAAAGAGTCACTGTCTGGGATCTAGAGAGACAGATAAACCAGTATGTTCATTCTTGATTTGCCTGTGACATTCCAAAGGCTCAGGAGCTGTAAAATTCTGAGTCTGGAAACAGTTTCCAAGTGCTGTTTTGTGTGCTGATTTGATTTGTACAAGGATCAGCCTGAGACAGGTCACAGAGAGCAAATCACTTTAGTAAGCTAAACAGTAGTAATAATTTTAAGTGCTATTTTCCCCTTGAGATTAATTTTATTTTCTAATATAACCAGAGGCCAGACAGAGGATGAGGAGAAGGGAATGGCATTTGCCTGGACCCTAAAAGAAAGCTTAACGATGGAGAGAGGGTTCAAAGATAATGGTAACTAGGAAGAGGCATCTGTAATAACACAGAAAGACTTCCCGTTTATGGAGGAGGAAATTCACCCCTAGGTACCCAGTTAGCACAAGGATCATAAAGTTTAAGTGTTTACCCAGCACAGAGGTGAATTTCAGCCCCGGTTACTTGTCTGTCCTCCAAGTGTGCACACACAGAACTAAGCAAAATAAACAGACCTGAACCCCATGGTAAGTCTCTGAGAGAAGCAGGTTAGCACAGCGGTACTTCTATTTTATGCACAAAGAAACAGTGTCAAAGAGGTACTAGATAACAAAGACTGCTTTAAGGGTTTCAATAGAAAGGTGTGTGTATAAAGAGAGAAGAGAAAAGGTGGTTTTGAATCAAATAAACCAAGAAAATTGGCAGGATTGTCCTTGCTTCTGCACGACACAGTTAGCTAGATAAAGTACGAAGCTCGGCGCAGTCTTGCCCCGGTCTCTGAAAAGCAGCCTGTTCCCAACAGCCACAATAAAACCAACTTCTCCAGACAAAAAGGACCACGATTGATCCCTAGGTGTAAGAGCTTAGTTCTCCTCCTTGCTCTCCTGCAGGCTGCATTTTCCTAGCTTAGTTCTTCCTAGACTCTTACCCATGCCCATCTACTAATTCCTGCGTAAACACAGACACTTCCTCAAAATATTCCTGAAATCCACTGTTTGCCAGTGCTGTCATAAACTCTGCTCAAGGGCTGAGTAATGTTTTGCAGAAAAATCTTGGAGCCATCATAAGTTGTATAGTCCTGCAAGCACAGTTACAGCCAAACGAAGAATTTCATACGAAGAATTCCTGTATTTCCTGCAATTAGGAGTCCTAGAATTTGCATGGGATTCGAATCAGCTTCTAATAGTTAATGAAAAACTCTTAGGAGCTTTTGTATAGGGTGTGTACTATGGTCTTTTATAAAAAGCAGTGAGTTACCCAAAGCTAACCAAAACTTCCCGCAAACTGATGCTGATTTTGGTAAACTACCGAACGAGAAAAGCAACAATTAATTTTTGAAGGCAATACTATATTTCTACATTTCTTCTACTTCAACATAGATGTTGAAAAAGGCAGGATAGAAAATTTAAAATTTTT
>NW_010390049.1:116054-120186 GCF_000710305.1 Buceros rhinoceros silvestris | reverse complement strand
TTTTACTGGTAGGGAAAAAAAAAAAGCTAAACTAGCAGCATGTCTCGCAAACTAAGACTTCCAGTGGCTTTGACTTCTATTTTTAAACTTTAAAAAAGCATATTTATATCTTCTTGAAACTCAAAATATCCAATCAGTCTAACAAATGAGCCTAAAGGGCCATTTGCATGCTCAGCTCCCGAGGTATGTCATCTGCAACTCCCTCTGGGTTGTCCGTAGGGCTGCACAACCACGGAGGATTAAAACGTTAATCGAACACTAACTACAGGTTTAATCTTACAGGCACTTAGGCACATAAAAAACTTCCTATATGCAAGTAGCCCTTTCGAGTTTGAAGCATTTACTTACCTATATAAAGTTATTTACATGCACGAGTGTTTGTAGGTTCAAGGCCTATAACCTGAAAAGCAGCAATAATGTTCTCGATAGTCCCTCTTCAGCTACTTCTTGGAAGCAGTTTGCTCTAGGAAGGAAAAGAGTTTCTAAGTATCTATCATTTTAACTAGGGTTCTTCATCAGGCCTCTCTCTGATCCTTCACAACTCACAGGATTTAAAAATACAGTATTTGCTAGCACAACTGTTTTACTGGAGGTGCAAAGCATATGGTAAATTCTGAGTAAACAGTGAGCCCTTCCCTAGAAAAAATACATTTAAAAATAAACCTGCTATTGAATCTAAAAAACAGGCATCATTTTTACAACACGCAACTAAGCCTCCGCTACAATATGAAAAATTAAGAGAGCTAGAATGAGTACAACTTCCCAAAACAAACGAGGAGAACAACAGGGAATTGGTTGCAATCAGAAATCTGAAAATTAAATGGACATGGTTAGCCATAAAATTTCCCTCCATTAAAGTCTCTTACTGTCATCTTTCAGGAGATTCTGCGTTCTGCATTAGATCTCACTTCGTGTTTATCCTCCAAACTGTCTTGCCTGCATTCGAAATGGACAGGCTGTCTCTCACTCAGGAGCCGAATCAGCAACTGGATCTACAGGATGCACATCTGCATTGTTGCGGAGCACAGTTCATTTCCAATACAAAATGCTCTATAGATAGCAGTTTTTTCCACCGTTACTAAATATAATGAGTCCTGGAGTGGAACTTGGCAGCTTTTTAGCATTGTACAGCAATTACCAGGAAGAAGGGAAGAACACCATCATTTCCAATTGAAAGAACAGGGAATTAGATGAGTATAATGCAATTCTCCATTGGACTAAGGATGGGACACTGGAATTCTATAGGATCTTTTTTACATATACAAATGGGCTCTTCTGAATTTCAGAGATGCTCGATGCAGCATAAATAGTCTTTTGTCAACTTAAAATCGGCCAGTCCCTTAGCTCAAGTCAAAGGAGTTTACACTACCTGAAAAAAAGACTCTCTGTTTCTTGTCATAAATATCCCCTTCGGATTTGGAGAGCACATTTGAAAGAAAGGAAAATAGAAAAGAGCTGTTCCTACCAAACAAATAAAGCAAAATATACTGTGCTGGCTATTTAGATTGCCCCAAAAGCAACTCCTTTCTCCTTTTCTCCTGAGCTTGAGCCTTCATGAGAAAAGAGTGACCCCTCATTAATACCCTCCTTACAGACCGCTTATTGTTTTTACTTGTTTTATTTCCTTGCAGTTGGAAATAGAAGCAATAAATTTCCAGGGAAATGAAACTCACTTATCAGATTTTCCAAGCATCAAGTTTCATATTAGGAAAGTTAAAAAAAAAAAAAAAAATTTCTAACTGGACTCGATACAGCTGGAAACCAATATATGGAGGCTCGATCAGAGATTAAACCTTCCTGGTAGGCTTGCTGTTATAAGCCTCAAGTTTCAGTCACAGATTTTCTGAAGGGCCAACAAATTTACAGAGCAAGTATTTAGTGATTGACAATCTAGGCACCTCAAGCCAAATGAATGCAGCTGACATTTAACAAGATCAAATATTGGCCACGTTTGAACAAAATGTGGATGGGCAGCAATCGTCCTTCACAAACCTTCTTTACCAGCTTAATTGCCCACATATTCAGACTTTATTTTCCTTCCAAATGACCTTTTTCTTTTTAATCTAACACTCTGATGAGAAAACAAGAATAAGAAATTTCTCAATTTAAGAAGTTTTATTTACTCCTCCAAAAATGCCTCTAATTTTGCCTCTCTTGTTTACTAGTAGGCAGATCTTTTCCCTAATGCTGTTTTGCTAATCGCTCCCGAGTTCTGCTTCTCAGTCCCCCTTCAACTGACCTCGCTGCCATTTGAGCTCACGCAGAGACCAGGACAGGATCAGGCTGACAGAGAAAATCTTGGACCGGGTTCTACCGTCAGTTATAGCACTATAAATCAATATTAATGCTGCAAAACTTAGAGCATCGAGTCTAGAATTAAATCTTTTCAGCAGAAACTTAGTTTGCACAGAGAAATCCTCCCACAGGGGCAAATATAGATATTGGGATGGGGGGTGCAGGGTAAGGCTCTTTCAAACCACTGGCCAAAGCAAAAGGAATTTAGAAGCTTTTTAGCAACCTTATAAAAGGCCGCGTCCAGTATGAAAATTTCCTGTTGCGTGTGTTCATGTGCAATTCTACATAGCAATACACAACCATGCAACAGAGGAGGTTGTGAAATATCGGAGCCCAGGGGGAGCGGGCAGAGGCCCGGGGACACCAGGGTCACCTCTGCCAGCAGTTCTGCCCCCGTGACTCTATCCTCTGAGCCCCGGGACTGACCCGGCTCCTGCTTCTGAGCAGCCGTTCCAGACTGTCAGACAAGCCTTAAATACTACATCAAAGTTACTGTTCGATTTCAATGAGGAGACACTTCAATGTGTCCCAGTCATGCCTTAATCTTTAAGTAGTGAGGGTTTTTTTCCCTCTCTTAAGGATCGTGGGTTTTTTTATTTCCCCCCTCTCCGTAAGAGCTCTAAATAAGCCAAAGCAAGCAGCACTAAGCCATCAAAACAAGCTGAAACAAAATCAGCCCTTTTTTTCTCATGACTACCACGAGGAGGCACTGCAGCCTGCTTTATGGAAGGTTTATTTTTTTTTAATTATTAAAAAAAAAAGGGTAAGAAAGAAAAGAGAAGAGGGAGGGGAAAAAAAAAAAAAGAACCAGCCACCCTGGTGAAGTGTCTATTCGACACCAGCACGGCTCTGGTGTCATTCCCTATTTAATGGCTGTCAGTGAGGGGGAAAGACAACGTGGAGGGTAATTAAAACCAAATTGCAGGCAGGAGATGACTGCGGAAGAATGATATTGTCATTAATACTGATTTAACATGCACCTGGGTAAGGTGAGGGAGTGCAGCGGGGGAAATCGCAAAGGCACTGGGGTTGCCTCATTTAAAGATGTAGGGTTTCTGGGCGAAGCATGTTTAAAACCCGAATAAAACCATCATATTATGACAGCAGATATAAAACTGAAACAAATGTGTGACACGTGTCCGTTAAAAAGAACAAAAAAACCTTCCAACCTTGTGTTCACTGCAAAGCAAGCGCTGCGTCCTCTCTGAAGTTCAAAAGTGGGGTTTTTTAAAGAAGGTTTTTTGTGGGGTTCTCTCATATCTGGGTTTCTAAAGTGTTCGTGGCTTCCTCTGCTTTTTACAAAGCTGACTGATGAGAAGGGACCTTTGTTAGATGGAACGGGAAAAAAACACTAAAACATCCAGCCTGGCTCACAGGAAAACATTCACTCCATTAATATTTCAGTGACTAAAGATCCCCCACCAGGTATTTAGTGCAGGACTGCATTGCAATTCATTTCTGAAGAAAGAAAACTGTGGAGTTGCTACTGAGATGGGAGATAACACAAGGAAAGTTTGTTAGTGATAACATGTTGCAGGCTCCACAGCTTTGTGATGTTCAAGCCCTGACCAGCTCGGTCCCGCGCTCGGTAGAGCTGGGAAAAACCTGTTGTCTGATCAGCACACTGCTAAATGCAATGTAAAAAAGCAGCTCTTAATTGTAAATCAAACCAGTGGACTTTTCCTTAATGAAACAATTGAAGTTCAATGCTCTGACAATATTTTTCTGATATGTAAAGGTGAAAAGGTAAATTTTACAAAACCTATATGCCTCTTTCTTTCTTCACCACCTTCTCCTCACCTCCACACACACACACCCCCCCCCCCCCTCGCGCTCC
>NW_010390049.1:109082-115922 GCF_000710305.1 Buceros rhinoceros silvestris | reverse complement strand
GTGGGTGTGGGTGGGGGGGTGGGTGGTGGAGGGAGTGTGTGTCCAGCCTTCTCAGGCAACATATTGCTATATAGAAAATGTTCAACCTACAGCTGAAGTCGGGGTAGTAACCGATAAATCTCTCCTTTTGGTTTAATCGTAAATGAAATGCATGCATTACGGAAACGACCATCTTTCTGCCTTACTCTTGAAAAACGAGTCATTAAAGAAGTCATGAAGATATACACACGTTCCACAGAGAAAGCATAGTCAAAGGCTAGACTTCAAAGGAAAAAAGAACGGCAAAATAAAAATAAAAGCAAAGATAAAAGAGCTCAGGTAGATAAAATAAAGGTGGTGGGTCCTGACCCAAAGCCTGTTGAACCCACAGTGAAGTTCCTAGGAAATTCAGTAGACTTGGTCAAACTCATCACAACCATTATTACAACAGGATTGCAGTTTCTCTCTGTTTTATTTTCCCTTTTTGTATCGATTTGCAAGAATGTAGGAAGGTACAATTAGGCTTTTAATTAAATTGCAAAAATGTTTGTCATCTTCTTCTGATGATTTGTACAACTCACCCTAAGCGCGTTACCTGTAAATAAAACATTCCCTTCCTCTCCCCACACTCGATGCAGCGAGTACGGGCTAACAGGCTGTCCCCCTCCTCACGGGCTCTGGCTTTGGGCAGAGAAGCAAACCTGCACCGGTCCCTGGTGGGACAGAGGTCAGAAAATGCTCCTTTTCAGAGGGTGCTCCAAAAGAGCTCAGCTCTGGGTCAGAACATCTTCAGACACCTTGAAAGGCAGGTGTCAAGTATGTCGAATCCACAAAACCCATAAAAGCAGGGCGAGGAATGACAGATGTAAAGCTAAAGGAGCAAGACCGCGGCCCGGGCTGGGCCCCTGGCTGTGCCACATGGTCCAACCCACGACACTAAGCTAGCCACCGTGTCACCGGACCCCCTGAGCCTCTTTCACCAAACACCGGTGATAATTCATTGCCATTGCTATCTGGGATTTTGTGCCGAGAGAGGCCACGGAAGGACCTAGGCAGGCGGGTGCTGTTTCTCTCTCTGGCTAGAAGCAGCACAGACAAGCTGCTGCGCTTCACTAGAAAAAAAACAGGATCTGCTGGAGTCAGAGCAAGTTTCAGTGACTTGCACTGAAGAGCCTTGGAAACCGGTTTCAGTATCAACAGCTTCTAAATTAAAACCTGCTTAGGTGATCATCAGATCGCACACTTGCTTGCCCTGTTTCACTCAAATATCTTTTTTCCGATGTTCTAAAAACTGGAACTCTGATGACATTCACAAACAACATATGTTGGTCGGATGAACATAACATCAGCTTTTTTTCTTGTGCGTGCGGATGAATATTTTATGGCTCAGTATTTTCCAGATCCAAGATCAGAATTCAGCTATCAATTTTCTGGACCCTGACACTCCATTTTCTTAATTGATACTAATTTAAAAACCAAGTGACTTATTTGCAGTCCACTTTCTTGTTTAAGAAAAAAAAGGAAGCAGACATCTTTATAAAAGAGCTGCCTAGAGAAATGTCACGACAAATTGCAGCACAGATCAGAAATACTACTTAGTGCAGAGCTTAATACAAGCAGCTTAATCATAAATACGAAAAACTAGGAGCAGGATAAAAAAAAATAGAATCCTAATCTCTTTTGCTCAACTTTGAAATCTCAAAGGCCCAGGTCCTAAAAAACCTCCGTGCTTTATTTTACCGTCACAAGCAGCCTGCCCTCAGGGAGTCACACTAATGCGGTGTGTGTGGCAATATTTGCTACGGGAAGACCCAAAGTGCATTTTGCAGTTGGGAATGCTGGTTGCCTTTTCCCCTTCGTGTTCCTTCTTTTCCACCACTTATAAAATGCACATTATGTTATTATTGCATCTGTCTAAACAGAGGGATCCAGATAAACTACTTCCACTGCTGCACCAAAGCATGATCTAAATGTTTGGCTGTTAATCAGTTAAAATCTCCTTTTTGCTTTGGAAAGCAAGCAAGAGGAATAGCTTGCTTTATGGATGAGTTGTCTGAGAGTTAGAGGGATTTTCTCCATGCCCAGGTTCCTATGAAAACCCTGTCCAAGGACAGTTAATTCGGAAATGCATTTTTTACAAACAAAATGTATCATTTTGTAATTTATTTTATTCTAGTTTTGTAAAGAAACCCCCAAATTCTTTCTTTTTTGCCACACAAGGAGAGGAAAAGCATAAGAGCCTCTAATGTTTTCTACGGCCTGTCCAGTCTGAATAAATCCAAACCCAACCAAAAGTCGGTTTCCAAATCCCTACCACGACTACGCCCACAAACAAAGGCATTTATACTCAATAAACTCTGTGCTAAAAAGGCTCCTGATATCATCAGAAGTTGCGCGTTTCCCAAGGATGCCCGAGAAAGAAGTGATCGGTCTCCAAAGCAATTGATAATTCATTGACAGAAAACAACAATGCTCAACCCAATAAAAGCATCTCTTCGGCAGCGGGTTGGAAACGTGACCCCATTCCCTATAGCTGACTGCAATAAAGCACTGAAAATCATAAAGCAACTACCTGACACTTAATACTGGGTTATTATCAGAAAACTATTTTCTTGTGAAAAAAAGATCATTTTCTTGTACTGCTACAAGAAAAAGGCAAATAACATCCCTTCCACCTTTTAAAAATATTAATGCCTGTGTATTGAGTTTATTTGCGGTTGAGGTAAGAAACACATGGGGCAAATCTTCCCTAGGTGCAAAGCGATATTGCTCTGTGGGCTTCGGTGTAGCTATTTTCATTTATTCTAGGTCTGGACTTGGCAGAGGAAATTTCCCCCCCCTCCCCCAGTAAGGTAACAGCTGCCAGCAGCAAACCCAGAAACATCCAGTTGCTGTTATATTTTGCTTTCACGTGAAATGGAATGTCTTCGGGGAGCACACAGGCATGCTAATGAGACAGGTTCAATGGAGACAGACATCCTGGGCCAGCACCTTAGCCCCTGGTCTGGTCACCCGCTGCTGCTAAGGCACTGCGAAGCGGCTGGAGAGTCGCTCTGAGGGGGGCATGGGAGGATTCCCATCGCGTAGGGATTCTTGCTTATGAACTTTCATTAACACAGGGTTAATTTCTAAGGACACCGAAGAGTCAAAATGTCTCACAATCATTCCGGGACTGCTACTAAGAGCCATTTTTGTAAAAAAAAAAAAAAAAATTATTATTATTATTATTCTTGTTTGGATTCATGCAAATGCATTTTGTTTGCAAAGGAAAATATTGAATGTTGGACTTGTTTTAACTCGGCAAATACTGTAATATTAATGTATTCACTGAGTGGATTATGAAATTTGTCTTGTAATTTGTTGCTGCTACCAGTTGTCATTTTTGATTCCTAGAAAAATGAAATAAGATTTAACTTTAAAAAGTTCTTCTTTATTATCTAATTAAATAAAGGTGACAGATTAATTGACTAATTGGTGCTCATGTATAGATGGAGACATATGGAAAGGATTTAAGATTAGACATATGGAAAGGATTTCTAAGATCTGTAAGACTGTGAGCAGCATTTTATCAGATGTTTTGTATACAACACGTGACCTGCACAAAATGCTGCATTCAGCATATAAGCCAGATTCATAAATGGGTACATCTGAAATTCAGCCTCATGGACATATTCACAGTCAGCAAAGATGCAGGCGAGTAATTCTGATTTGGGCACAAACTCGGCAGCAAGGGGAAATCTTAAATACATACTAAAATACTATATTAAATACTGATTTCTTTTTTCTTTTTTAGGGACAGACCCCACCATTCACACTGAGTTATATACAAATACTTTAAAAATACCCATTTGATAGGGTATCAGCACATAAGCACCAGACTTTGAGTAAGATCTTGGTTGATCTTAACGTGCACACAGAGAGGTGGGGAGAGAAGGTGCAGGGCTGTAAGCCTCTCCATTTCAGCGTTAATTCACAGGGAGATGGTCTAGACAACGGAACTCAATGCCACAACGTACACACAGCCTATATGCACAGACCTAACAGATGCAACCACGCTCGCAGCACAAATAGAAAAAGACCGAGTCAGACAAGCCTTGCAAGAAAAAAACAGTTACGTTCGGTTAGGTTAATGGGTTGCAATATCCCTGCCACATCTGCAATGGTTTTACAGGATTTATACCTGTAGCGAAGCGTAAGATGACCGCATTGCATTATCTGCTTTCAAATAAATACAACATATTCTTGAAATACCGCTTTGGTCAAGTGCCTGGGATTCTAGTTCCTGCAGCTCAGTATTGTAATGTCTAGTGGGAAATTTGAACAGAGCAACTTGCTGCAAGAAGAAATACAGACTTTTATTACACAAAACCAAAAACACAAACACACAAACCTGAAGTCATCACTACCCTGAAAATGACACTTGAACTTTGGATTTGTGTAACTGCAGTGATGAAATCTGGAGACTCTGTAAGCATTTATCAGCTGGAGAACTGGTCGCACTGAGCCAAATCAGCAAAGACGGCACGGGGGAAAAGGAAGGTTTTTTCTCTCACAGACAGGTAGAAAGCCAGCAGGCACCTCCAGCTAATGGAGGTACTGGGTACCAGTTTGGGAAGAGGCAGGCTATCCAACTGCTCTGAGAAGCAACCCTATTTATTTTTCAAAGTTCCTGACATGAAACAGGAATTGCTTCCACTGACGATCTTGGACCAGTCACAGCTCCATTCCTGCGGTGACCATTGTCTCTGACAGCCTCACCCCAACACCCCAGGATATTTAAAACAACCAGGTTTTCAGCTTGTACCACTAGTTATGCCAGCAAAGGAGGACTGATGTATTTAAAGATACCGATTCAGTTTGTCCTCTGGCACGTGGGTGCCCCACTACTCTGACTGCACCTTCCCTGTTCACTGCATAGTAACTCTTAGCCAAAACATACACTAGTACCCACAGAGCCCGCAAATAAAGAACAGTTAATTTGAAGATACTGATACCTCCTCTCAATTTATTTTTCTGGAAATAGCAAAATATCACAGTTCATCAAAGATAAAAGCCCTAATTCTTCCTAATCCTAACCATAACCTCGACCCAGCCCCTGACTCAAAGAGGCCTGGGAACCCAGCCCTGCCTGCAAATCAGAAATAATTCCTTCAAAGCTAGCGATACTTTGCTCTTGTTTTATCGCCAGGAGCTTGCAAAGTCCCGCACTCACCTTGGCTGCTGTCTCCCTGCTTTTTCTAACCCACAGCCTAACTCCAGCTCAAAGCAGACAAGTACATAGGGTTTCCCCACAGAAACTCAAACATACCAGCGCTTGTCACGCTTAACACTTTCCCTGACCCTAACCCTACCTCTAACCTAACTCAGCCTGGGAACTGAATACAGACTAATGGATTATTCACGCTTTTTGTTCACCTGCCTGAGAGTTGCAAAAGACCACAGCCACTCCTGCGCTACAGACCCTGCTTTTCCAAACCTGAACCTTAGTTCTAACCTTAGGCAGACATGGGAAACCTCTGACAGCCTCCAGCGCAGAATGGGAGAGTGGATAGCAGGCAAAATCCCAGTTCCAAACCAGCGTACCCAATGCAGTGCTGATTATGGTAAACATCATCTCAACATACTCCTGACTTCAGGAAATCTAAGAAAAAATGTATAAACTAGCCTCACATAAAACTGATTTTACGTAGTGAACAGTGTATGCCAACTTCCTCGTGGTTAGCGGGAATATGAAAGATAATGTGCTGGCAGACTGCAATAGTCAAAATACACACAGAAATACACTTCATAACACCGGAAATGATTTCTGAATGCTACTTATGTAAGAACTAAAGAAGGGGAAATAAGTGTTGGCAAATGTTATTATTTCTGAGAGGTTATAAAGCAGCTCCATGTTCACTTGTATGATAACCCTGTATTTCCTTATCTATCCTACACTTAAAACAAGAGCAATGTAAAAGATTGAATCAAGACTCTGTGACTTCAGAGAAACCCTGTATATGTTACAATAAGCAGGAATAATGCCCCAGAGGATCTTAAAACCTGTTGACAGACCATGTTTCCCCCTATCCTGTTAGGCTCCTCTCAGCTACGTCTGTGTGCATCATTTCCAGGTCTGAGCTTTAATTGTGTCAGGTACCAACTCATATTTTTTTTTTATTCTCTGTCACGTGCATCAGCTGGTCCCTTTCTCCAACACAGGAATCACAAACTGTTGTGGAGGTGACTCAGTAAAAATATTTCTCAAAGATAAGTTCAATTACAAAAGAAAAAAAAATACAAAAATATTTGAAAAGCAAAACTATCCTTCTTTTTTTTTTTTTAATTGTGGTTTCTGATTTTGCAGCTCTCTGGGTTTCCCTGCAATCCCACCCAGGTTGCCCAGTCCCAATTTACAGGGCCCGCACGCCTTTCCACACACCAGCTGCGGCAACTGAAAGTCATTATCACTCCAGACACAATAAGGTGTTAAAGGTAGTGGCGAGCAGTTTGTGCAAAAAGAAAAAATTAGGAAGGAGGGAACCTGATGAAAGGAGATTAGTGTCTGTTAGTCTTTTGGAGAGGAACAGGGGAAAGCAAAGAGGGGGAGTGAAATAATAAATAACCCTGTTCCTTAGGGAATACTTGTATATGTAGCAGACAATGAAATAAAAGTTTTCTTTGAAGAGTGAGTTCCTTTTTGTATGAAGTAAGCGGTGCCCAGTGAAATCACAGAGTTATGTTACAGTTGATGTATAACTGATCAAAAGAGTGACAGGATGGAGTTATGAGAACAGAGACTGAGAAAAACTGAATTACACCCACACATACTTCTCCGGACAATCACATACAGCACCCGGGGAACGGGAACAGCTGCTGCCT
>NW_010390049.1:107269-108567 GCF_000710305.1 Buceros rhinoceros silvestris | reverse complement strand
AGGAATGAGATCACAGCCTGAGCATTCGTGCTACATTTTACAAGAAAGTAGATTTCAGTACAGCAAAGGACTCACATACAGACCTCTGTGAACAACTAAGGTACGCATATGCTGAGAAATTCTACTGTAGAGAAGCTGCAGAGGGGATGGGGTTTTGAGCTCTGCAAGGGGTACAGGTTTATTTCTATACGTAATAGCAGCTCATTCCGATACAACTTTCACCAGTTTTTCCTCTGAATTTATTCCTCTGATGAATTTATTCCACTGAATTGCTAGTGTGGGTATTCCCCAGCTTTTCCAGGAGTGGTCAGCTCTGCTACAGAGCGATGTCCAGCAGCTGGAGATTAAACTGGCAATAACCCCTTCGGCAGCACACCAGCACCAGGAACCCAGGCTGCAATCAAGAATATCCTGTCTTCACATTGTGTAAATTCACATCTTAACTGACTACCCACTAATTTCTCTGAGAAGTCCTAGGTGCTGATCAGTCACCTCCTTATTTACCCCAGTGAAGCTAAAGTAGAATCAGACACGGAGCAACATGAAACATTTCCAAAGAAACAGCAACGAGCTTGCCTGCTTTGTTAGAAGCTTCCAATTCAACAGAGCTCACAGCTCAAAAAAAAAAAAAAAACACAAAAAACAACAACAACAAAAAAAGGCAGTTTATGGAGCATTCAAAGCAAGGACTGGTTTGTACAGCTTTAAACAAAAGTACTGGTTTTGTTTTCACGTGGATTTTCTGCTTTTGAATAGCTCTAACTTCAAGCTACACAAACCTCTCCACTTGTCTCTTGTACTGGAGGTTTTTGAATGCTGTAAAATCCCCAATTTTGGAAAAGTGTGCAGATACAAATTTAAGTGAATAGTTGTGATTCGATTTGGGTTTTGTTCACAAATCTCTGCAAACCAAATGATGCCCTTATTGGCAGAGCAATAGAACCTTTCCAGTGCCCCCCACAAAACACCTTCTAGCCCCACAGGGCCAGAAATTATCTCAGATATTGCAGAGTAAAAAGAAACACCCGAGGCCGACTGGAAAGCATCACCACATGCACCACAGCAGGCCTGCAGCATCGGCTCTTGATGTACTTTCCTTGACACATCTTCTCTCTAGGTGGTAGAAACGTGGTGTCAACAGGTGGCTGAGGAGAGGTAATATATACATTTATATATATATATATGTATAAGAAAGTCTAGTGCTTCCTGAACCAACTTTTTTCTGCTGCCTGCCTTTCTTCTAGTAGTTCCTTGATCAAAAGTAAGATGATCTATCGCCTTAGAAGGAAGTCAGCAGG
>NW_010390049.1:105960-107164 GCF_000710305.1 Buceros rhinoceros silvestris | reverse complement strand
AGCAGGAACTGAAGCAAGAGTGGATGTTGCTCCCTGGACTTTTTGGAGAGTATAGGAATCTACTGATTACACTGTTTCTTTAGAAATCTGTTTCTTCAGTAAAGGTCCTCCCTCATTTTCTCTTCTTGCTTTGTAATTTTTGTACCAAGTGCCAACAATGAACCGTTATGTGCAGGGGCATCAGATTCTTCCTCCATGCACACCTACGCAAGCGAATCAGTGTTTGTGCCACCACACAGCATTACCAGTTCGGGTCATTTCCATGGTGCACACTGGTGCTAGAAGTTCATGCGATGCATCAGTCAGATACGTTATATTCAACGGCTGTGTGGTTTCAGTGTCTGAAGCTACAAAGCAATTTAGGTAGAATTTTTAAGAAGAAAAAAAAAGTATCAGGACACGAGCCAATCTGAAGAATGAAATCTAAGTTAAAATGAAATTCTTTATAGATTTGGTTGTGAGAAAGAGCTACTTTACATGGGTTAAAGCAGATAAAAATACCAGATGGAGGAAAAAGTTTACTGATTAGAATTCTAGAGGTATCAGAGGTACTACTTTTGGTTAAGGGCCTATCCCTTCAAATTACACATAAGTAACTCGTGTTCAAGCGATCAAAGTTACCCTCACGTGCACACACTGACACATCTGGCCTCAAAGTCACCTTAGGTGAGCATACAGCACTAAGTGACACAGTGGTGGGTACTAAAAAAAGCAGCTGTTGTTGGACTCAAAACTGTGTAGCGCTGGAAAGCTATAAAAGTGTAACACAACATAGGCATTAAACGATACCGCGTTGTTAACACAAGCCATTACACTGCTGCCCTGTAACGCTTCCTTCACCACTTCTCTCGTATTATAAGAATGTTTTTCTAGACCTTCATTGTTCCCTGAAGCAGAAACTGCCTTCTGGAAAGAACAGGACCGAAGTACTATATAGCATTATCCATTCATCCACAGAGCACACGTGTGAAAGGCAACGCCATCGCTCAGCTCCTCTAGACTACAGATGGGGCGATTAACAGCAGAGCGTCCTCAGAAAATCTTCAGAGTGATTCCTACCCCAGTCCCTTCGCTAAATATTCAAATTGGGGAAAAGATTTGCAGAATTATACAGGGAGGAGCCCAAAATTCAGTTGATCAGCAGCCAGCGGCTCAGATATTAAACTGGTTGTGATCCATTGATTCATCTTTTCTTGAAATTGCA
>NW_010390049.1:104886-105920 GCF_000710305.1 Buceros rhinoceros silvestris | reverse complement strand
GGTTCAGATATTAAACTGTTTGTGATCCATTGCTTCATCTTTTCTTGAAATTGCCTCATGGGGAAACACTACAAAATAAAACTTCAATACTACCATAAGCTCCAAATAAAGCTTTTCTCTTTGATTGCCTCTATCTCATCTGTCTGCTTAGATTTGTGTGTCTAGTTAAGTGAATACAGAAGACCATACACTTGAAATGAAAACTACACAGAGGACACTCTTGACTTGTTACCATAATTTACCTTCTAAGTGAAACCTCTTATGAGGCTACTCAATTATATTTAAAATGACTGCACCTTTTTTTTCAACACAGTATCCATGCCTGAACTAGTGGTCTCAAATCCTGAGCTGATGTAAAGCTGCAGAGCCTCATCAAAATTCATAGGGGATTCCTGATTTACACCAGCATGCATAGGACCCCCAGAACTCATCAAATGGCAACATTTCTCCCACAAGGAACAATATCAGTGATAAGCAATAAAATGAAGTTGGTTTTATGTCTAATGTTGATTTCTCATATAATATTGTAGTTTATGCTTTTTCATGCGACAATACCTCGAATGCACAGTAGGTTTACACTGAAAAACACAACTTAAAAATACTTGTTAAATGTTGAAGGCTTGACAGGTCCTTTAAATAATACTGAAAAAAAAATGCACACAAACATTTTGGTAGTGGAATGAAAAATGCTGCAGTTTACAGCTCTGTATGTCACTGAGAAATTAGTATAGATTTTTTTCCTAGGGACACTGTCAGGGCTGGCAGGCCTAAAATTAGACGTACCAGGTATGCACTTCGCACTGTCCCTCAGGTCTGCCTGTCAGCTCCCTGGGTACGAGACTCCTGTATATTTCAATACCCTTCCTGCGCCGCGGATCTCTGAGAACAAAGCCGACGGGCAGCACTTCATGACACGCATAGCTGCAATCAGGAAGCAAGCCATCACCTTGGGGTTTGCTGCTGGCGGGTCACCTCTTTAAAAAGCAGTATGACGTTACTCGGAAATAAAGAAACATTGCTCTTGAGCCTGGGAG